>NC_064631.1:403727934-404030964 GCF_023864275.1 Schistocerca cancellata
TTGGTCAGGGAATGGGTGTTGTGTTGTCCAATCATCACCATTACGTCCCCATGCACGCGCAAGTGGCCGAAGGGACGTCAAATCGGAAGACTTGCACCCGACGAACGGTCTACCCGACGGGAGGCTCTAGTCACACGACACGGAAGCTATTCTGACCTATACTTTGCCGGCCAGTGTGGCCACGCGGTTAAAGGCGCTTCAGTCTGGAACCGCGCGACCGCTACGGTCGCAGGTTCGAATCCTGCCTCGGGCGTGGATGTGTGTGATGTCTTTAGGTTAGTTAGGTTTAAGTAGTTTGTAAGTAGGCTGTTTAGATTTTTATATGGGTAATGCCACGTAGCGCTCTGTATGAAAATCACTGGCTGTGCTGTGTGCAGTCTGTGGCTAGTTTGCATTGTTGCCTGCCATTGTTGTCATGAACTGCTATAGCTGGATGTGAACAGCGCGTAGCGTTGCGCAGTTGGAGGTGAGCCGCCAGCAGTGGTGGATGTGGGGAGAGAGATGGCAGAGTTTTGAAAAATGTCATGAACTGCTGTATATATTATGAATATTGAGGTAAATACAGTGTTTGTTCTCTATTAATATCTTTCATTTGCTAACTATCCCTATCAGTAGTTAGTGCCTTCAGTAGTTTGAATCTTTTATTTAGCTGGCAGTAGTGGCGCTCGCTGTATTGCAGTAGTTCCAGTAACGAAGATTTTTGTGAGGTAAGTGATTTGTGAAAGGTATAGGTTAAAGTTAGTCAGGGCCATTGTTTTGTAGGGATTATTGAAAGTCAGATTGCGTTGCGCTAAAAACATTGTGTGTCAGGTTAAGCACAGTCGTGTATAATTTTTCTAAGGGGACGTTTCATATATCGACCCTTAGCCTAGGATACCTCACTGGAATCTTCTGATTTTTTCTTGTAGTTTGTGTATTTAGTGTAGCTTTTGTTTATTGCTAGCGCGTAATTGTAGAGAGAATCTCCTTTGTAGTTGCAGTCTTTCATTGTTGTACTGTAAAACAGTTGTGGCATGCATGTAGATTTGCATCAAGTATTTCGCAGCTGCAATTAACTAGATATTATTTTCAGTGCTATATTAATGTGTTCTCTTATTTTTGCTATTCAAATTGTGCTTTTCTGTGTTATCGTGTGAAATATTGTGACAATAATGGCGTGTGAAAAACGTAACACTCGGCTCCAAAGTAAACTAAGAAATGACAGTGAAGACGAAAGCAGTGTGTTGGCCCCACCATGTAATGGGTTAACTAATGTTCAAAGTAGTAATTTGGTAACTGTGCATAGGGAAATGGAGCGGGCGTCAAACAATGGCGTAGACAGTCAAACAGGTAGTGAACAGGGAAGCATTATCGATCGATCGATCGGCAACAGCTCGCCTCAGGAATCCGAAATGATAGGACACAATTTTGCAAATACTGTAGATTCAGGTTTTGCGTCCTCACCGTTTTCTCAAATAAGTCAAGACACATTTTCAGCTTGTCAAAATGTGAATGTTGCTGGTGCAAATGCACTGCCGAAAAGAGTAGAGGAACAGATTCCAGACACTAATGCATTGTTATTACAACTAATGCAACAAATGGAACAAAATCAGAGACAAACACAGCAACAGTTAGACACAATGGGACAAAATCTTCAAAAATTAGACACAATGGAACAATATCAGAGACAAACACAGCAAAAGCTTCAGAAGTTAGACACCACACTTGAACAAACACGTGAAGATTTAACTACTGAGTTACATAACATCGAATCGAAATGTCAGAAGGTCTGTAATGACGTAAAAACACAAATTTGTGAGCATTTACAACCTATTTTTTCGCGTCATGAAAATGCATTACAGAATCACGAAGCAGCCATAAAAGAACTGCAAACTATTGTTCATGAAAATCATGAGACCTTGCAAACTAAAATGGACTCAGTTGCATCTACCGATTCGGTTACGCAACTTGCAAAAACTCAGGAAAACTTAAAGGACACAGTAGAAAGACACATGGAGGAAATTAGTTCATTATTAGAGAAAGTAGCCGAACTTTCGGATCAGGTCACTAACTTATCTACAAAGGTAGATGATGATCTGAATGACACAAGACCCGTAGCCTTCACTGACACAGAAGAGTATGAACAAATAAGAAAATTCAAACAAAATCAGAATCAAATTAATACGCAATACAAAAGAGAAATGCGGGAAGTACAAGATCAGCTGACACAGGTAATACAAGAATTACGTATTTCAGAGGACACTCGCGCCCCAATAAGGGAAGAGGGACATAGAAATACGGAACAGCCACAAAATAATAACACAGGGCATTTCGGTAATTATGAAAGAAATTGGCAAGGTACACCGAATTTTGAGATGGAACCGCCGACACGACGTAACAATGACCGATATGCTACTCGCCGACACGATGATTTTGACTATAAGCTGTTCATTACTACACATAAATTCAAAACGTTTAAGAATTCTGCCAACGACATTCATCCACAAGCGTGGCTCCATCAATTCTCTCATTGTTTCCCTCCCAACTGGTCATTGGAGCACAGGTTAGAATTTATGTGTGGCTACTTAGAGAATGAACCAGCTGTAAGAATGCGATCGGTCATTCACGATTGCCACAGTGAAGGAGAATTTTACCATGCCTTCCTCTCAGCATATTGGTCTCAAGCCACACAAGACCGCGTAAAACATAGCATCATAATGATGAAACACTTCGAACAATCTGAATTTTCCAGTCTTGTGAAGTATTTTGAAGACATGTTGCACAAGAATCAATACCTGTCAAACCCATACAGCCCCTCAGAACTCATCCGCATTTGCTTAATCAAACTGCCCGAACATTTGAGACATATTATTTTAGCAGGACGTTGCAAAGACGACATTGAAGCTTTTCAGGGACTTTTACAAGAATTAGAAATTGACACAGACAGTCGCGGGATGCGAAAACAGGAAAACAATCACTACAGGTCACATCCGTCACAATTCCGTGACGACAGAAACGATAACTGGACGCGACAAGGCTACTCTCACCACATAAATCGTGACCAAAACAGACACCACCCGTATGACAACCACTGGCAGAGTAATAGTTACAGAGAAAGATCGCATTTCCGTAGTAATGAATATGACAGAGATAACCATAGAAACAGACAATATGGTAATCAGAACTATTATTATCAAGGGAGACAGAATAATTTCAGACGCAGCAGTTCAGCGCGCAGTTACGATTCAGGGAGAAATTCTCCACCACGTGACCGACACGAAAGAAACTGTGTAAACTACCGACAAAACGACAGACCTGAATTCCATCAGAACGGGCGAGCTTTAAACAGAGCTGGGCCCTCACGGCAAGGCGAATTTGTGGAAGTTAGGCCTCCTAATCCCAATAACGGCGCGCGCCAACAAAGAGGTAGCAGACAATGACTCGCACCGCAGGCACCCGCGTGCGCCGGCTGGCTCAGAGAAAAATAACAGACGCTAACCTTGAGAAAAATTCCTGTATTCTTTACCGACGTATACAACATGATAATTGCTTTGAAGTTGAAACTCTGCGCGCTATAAAGGGTAAAGGACTGCACCACGTTTCTCATGTACAACCGTTTATTGAAAGATAATCTGCTTTTTCACTTTGTCTTTGCCATAAAACGTTTCACTTCACGTTACTAGTATGCTTTAGATATTGTTAACATGCAACATTTTGGTTTGCTTGAGAGTGGATTCTGGATTTTAGGTGCTTTCTGTGAAATGCCAGATGACACAGTGGTTAGTTTATGTGACAGCTACACGATTTTATCACGACGCTGCTAATGCGTGACAATTTACAATGTTGCTTTTGCGGTGTATCTGTTTTATATCTGCACAGTTTTTTCTGAATTCTTCTATAAAGTGAGACATGTTTTAGTGGTGACTTTTGTGGTATAGCTACAATGAGACAGCCTTTTCTGTAGCACAACAATACGTTACAGCACAGTACTTTCTTCATCACGGCGTAGTAACTAAGTTATCTATACGCAAAGCATTTCACTTTTGTGTATCATGAGGTAAGTACATTGACTTCTGCAGAACTTAGCTTTCGGAGGACAATAACTACGACACTTCCCAGAGATTATCTTACAGCAAGACGCATATTTAGCGCTACAGGACACGTATTTGAGTGATTAATTTTGTACTTAAAACATTTATTTTTATAGATTTTTGAATTACAAAGAAAGTTTTTCGTGATACATTTCATTTCATTGCTGTAATCTGTAACACCTGAGGGTATAATTACAATAATCCTCAGGGGGGTACACGCCTACTTTGTGTACTATGTGTGTGGCAAGCACAAGGAGCCCTAGCTAATATGGTATTTGCTTATACAACTTTACACATCGGTACCATATTTCTCTAACACACAAATTACACCGCTATCTGATCATTTAACTGAGAGATGAACATTTTTTTTACTACATCAGTGGCATATGTTTACGCAATTACACAGTTGGTTAACTTCACACTTATGAAATTGTATTTTGTCTGTACTGTGTGAACTGTTCATATTTTTTTGGTACCATTGTGATACTATGAGAGCTTTGAATGATGTATTTGGTATGGGATCATGATTTTTACAGTACGTTTGAGGCAGATGACACTTTTGACATGAGCAGAGAATTTTTTTTATTATTGGAGGAAGCTACGACGATTTTGAGATTTGATTGAGGTGTTATGATGTTATTATTACGATGACGATGTCTTTTATGCTGCTGAGGTATGTTTAATAGGCTGATGCTATATGAGTTATTTGATTATGCTACTTATCTGTTATGATGCAATATTGAAGAAGTGTCGACGAATAAGGTAAGGAGTAATGAATAGTAGTTAGGGACTCTTGACTTTTGAAAAAGGATGTTGGAAACCGAGAATCGTACTTTAGGAGTTATGAAATGTGTGTGTAAATGCGTGAATGTATCACAAAGCTGGCGACAATTTTTTTGGACACTGTTATATTCATAGGATTTTGTTTCTACACACTTGCAACGCAAATTCTCGACCCGTGAAATTTTGTATATGAGACTGTCTCTGTAGCGGAAAAATGTCGTAAATATTTCCATAAGAATGTTAAATGACCACCTGCACGTGCGTCGTGGGCACACAGCTGTGTCAGACACCTGGAGAACAAGCCATTAGTGTGAGTGCCTCGTCAGAAGCATAGGTAGAAAAAAAAGAAAGGGAAGGCCATTGTCCGCGCTACTGACATCTCCTTGTTGAAAGCATACTGTGGAGCTCGTAATTTATGATATTTACTGAAATGCCTAATGAAACGATGAGAAACATTTCACAGCTATTGTCTTGCTAGTTGAGAAAAATGCCATATGGCTTGCTTTATGTATTTATTTACACATTTTGTTTAATATCAAGTTTCTAGCTGCACTGCAGCATTGGTTAAAATAAAATTTAATATATGTACTAATATACATATTTTATGCCTACAGATCCTGTAAATAATTTTATGATCTATCCAAAAAAAATGAGGGAGCACAAAAAGACATTTCCCTTCACAGGAATTGCATAAATAATTTTTTTACGTTTTGGTAACTTATCTACTAGTGTAAGTTTTTGTGATGCATCACTCTAATGTTAAGATGTGACATAGGTATTAGACATGGCCATTTTAGTGTAATATTTTTTCTGCTTGATCTATGTCATGTTTAGATATAAGTTGCTGCTGCTGTATGCCAGGCATAGTGCTACTGAATTTTAAATTGTGTTACTCTGTTAAGCTAGTTTTACTACTGACTTATATTTATTGTTGCTGCACATTGGCTCATATTAGTTGTAATTTTGCATTTTATCTGTTAATTTAGATTTACTGCTGCTTGCGTTGCAAATTGGCGTTTTTTTTCCTTGTGGTTTGTGTTAATTTGTTATGTTCTGCTGCATTGCCTCATCCCTTAGTTTAGCATCTGAGCTCAGTAGATTTAAGTTAGCTTAAGAGGGGGTAGACTATATAAGAAACTGACTATGGAGAATAGGTAAAGAATGCAATGCGAAGTTATATGAAAAAGATTTGGGCCCAAATGAGTATTGCACAATCAGAAATAATTATTTTGAAAGAAATATGAATAGAATACAGGAAGGAGGTATAGATAGGACTTTTTGGGAATAATGATGAATGAAGGGCGATCTCCGAGAAGTAAAGAAAGTTTTGTTTGCAAAATACTGCAGTAAAACAAACCCTGTCCTTTCCTTTGGTGTTATCCCGCTATATGTTTGTGTACCCTTGTGTATTTGTGTTTTTCCTGTCTTTGTGTGTTTAGCTGATGAGAGCTATGTTGTAGAATTTTTCTAATACTCTGTTATTTTCTTTGTAAAGATGCTTAGACATTATTTATTCTGTGTTGTTTTAATGCTCATGTGTGAAGTTGACGTTTCAAAAGTGATTCTGATCTTTTATTTTTGTACTCATGTCATCATTCCTGTAACACTGATGTATATGTTTATTTCTATTCTTTTGTAAATGTTATCTATATTGTTATGTTCTTTAATGATGTATTTTGTACCTTTGTAATTGTATTCTCATGTTATAATATTGTAATTGACGCCAGTTAATCAAATTAAGTAACTTGTAAGCATTCATTTCACTGCACACATTTCTGTTGGTCATAGTATATGGACAATATGTGAGAAGTAGGGACTGTTAGTGTTTGCACGTGTGTTAATAATTCAGCAAGGGACTGGATAACAGCATTGCTGGTTCTAAGGACAATTCCCAAAAACTTTGTGCGTGCACAAGTGGTGGTTTATGGACTTGCTATCTTCTCTGCAAGACTCTTCGATGGTGATTGTGCACCTGCACAGTCGCAGCAGATGGCTGCTGGCCATCTCTACAAGGACTACAGTGGGTCTGCATCTCTGGTGGCCCACCAATACCACAATCTCTACCAGGACTACAGTGGGCCTGTCCACACTTTCTACAAGGACTGCAGTGGGTCTGCACCTCTGGTGGCCCACCAATACCACAATCTCTACCAGGACTACAGTAGGTCTACTCTGTGATGACCTATCTACCAATCTTCTTCAAAACGTCGAATGACTCTGCTGTGGGTTTGCTCTGTTGTGGCCCATTACCCGTCTGCATGTCAAGAGTCAGCACTGTCTTTCCGTTGGAAGGACCACACTACTTCTTCAAGACTGCATGGAAATCCACCACTTCTGTGTGCAATTTTTTTTTACTAATGAGACTGTGAAAAAAAACTGTAATTACTATTGTGATGAATGATCAGGACTGTCTTTATGGACTGTGAGAAAATTTTAACTTTTGACCAACATTGTATCAATAAGTGTGTGCATTTGATATCATTGTGATTGTAATTATGAAAAATTTTTTCAAATCTGTATTGGCCAGTGCCCAACACCATTTGTAAAAAATTTTTTGTGGGGAGCATGGGGGCTATGTAAGTAGGCTGTTTAGATTTTTATATGGGTAATGCCACGTAGCGCTCTGTATGAAAATCACTGGCTGTGCTGTGTGCAGTCTGTGGCTAGTTTGCATTGTTGCCTGCCATTGTTGTCATGAACTGCTATAGCTGGATGTGAACAGCGCGTAGCGTTGCGCAGTTGGAGGTGAGCCGCCAGCAGTGGTGGATGTGGGGAGAGAGATGGCGGAGTTTTGAAAAATGTCATGAACTGCTGTATATATTATGAATATTGAGGTAAATACAGTGTTTGTTCTCTATTAATATCTTTCATTTGCTAACTATCCCTATCAGTAGTTAGTGCCTTCAGTAGTTTGAATCTTTTATTTAGCTGGCAGTAGTGGCGCTCGCTGTATTGCAGTAGTTCCAGTAACGAAGATTTTTGTGAGGTAAGTGATTTGTGAAAGGTATAGGTTAAAGTTAGTTAGGGCCATTGTTTTGTAGGGATTATTGAAAGTCAGATTGCGTTGCGCTAAAAACATTGTGTGTCAGGTTAAGCACAGTCGTGTATAATTTTTCTAAGGGGACGTTTCAAGTTCCAAGTTCTAGGGGACTGATGACCTCAGATGTTAAGTCCCATAGTGCTCAGAGCCATTTGAACCATTTGAACCTACACTTTCTGCTGTTCCTGCTTCTCTACTAACAACACAATCCTCCCCACATCCATTTATTCTGACGGGCCCGTCTATCGTGACATCTAGTAGTCAATTCCGGATTACATAGGGCTATCCGCATACGTTTGATCACATAGTGTACCCTCACACCTCTAGTTGCAGGTGAGTCACATAACAAGCTCCTAAAACAATATGTTTGTGGCAGGGAGATCTACATCTACATCTACATCTACGTACAATTTCTGCAGCCCACCCTCTACCACTACAAATAGTTTTCTTTCCTGTTGCACTCGCAAACAGAGCGAGAGCAAAACGACTCTTTCTGTGCCTCCGTACGATCCCTAATCTCTGTAATTTTATCTTCACAGTCCTTACGCGAAATGTACGTTGGCGACAGTTGAATAGTTCTGCAGTCAGCTTCAAACGTCGGTTCTCTAAATTTTCTCAATAATATTCCTCCAATAGCACTTCGCCTTTCCTCCAGTGGTTCCCATTTGTGTTCTCGAAACATCTCTGTAATACCTGCGTGTTCTTCGAATGTACCGGTAACACATCTAGCAGCCCGTCTCTGAACTGCTTCGACGTCTTCCTTGAATGCGACCGAGTGCGGATCCAAACACTAGAACAGTACTCAAGAATAAGTCGCGCCAGTGCCCTGTAAGTGGCCTCCTTCACTGATGAACCACACTTTCCTTAAAATTCTCCCAATAATCCGAAGTCGACCATTGGCTCTCTTACTACAATTTTTACATGCTCATTCCACGTCATATTCCTTTGCAACGTTAGGCCTTGATATTTAAACGACATGATTGTGCCAAGCTGTACAATACAAACGCTCTATTCGAACATTACGGCTCTGTTTTTTTCTAATTTTCGACATTAACTTACATTTTTCTACATTTTCTAAATTCATCAAACCAACGGCCATGCCGCAGTGGTAACACCGGTTCCCGTCAGATCACGGAAGTTAAGCGCTGTCGGGCTGGGTTAGCACTTGGATGGGTGACAATCCTGTCTGCAGAGCGCTGTTGGCAAGCGGGGTGCACTCAGCCCTTGTGAGGCAAACTGAGGAGCTACTTGATTGAGAAGTAGCGGCTCCGCTCTTCTAAACTGACATACGGCCGGGAGAGTGGTGTGCTGACCACATGCCCCTCTATATAAGCATCCAGCGACGCTTGTGGGCTGAGGGTGACAAGGTGAACGTTTGGTGCCGTTGGGCCATCGTGGCCTGTTCGGACGGAGACAAGTTTTTTACCATTCATCACACCAAATACAAATCTTGTCTGCAGTCTTGTCTCCCCTACATTCACTCAACTGCATTTTGAATGTTGAAGCTAAAAGTAGCAGAGAGTAGGTGTCCCACAGAATAAACTGAAAGGTGCTGCCTCTACCCTCTACCCTTGATGGTCCTTCTGTATCTGTAGGCTGCAATTTTAATTTTTGCATTAGTCATAATGATACTGTTATTCAGTGTAACGGTTGTTCGAAAGTAGCGACTGCAAGTATCGGTAGTACTACTTCTGCTGCTCAAGGCTTGGAGAGTTCTGATTCTCGTAATGACATCATACAAGTTAATCCAACTTCGGTACCTGTATTGAGTCGGGAAAACGGGTAGGTCATTAAAAGGCCGCAATGGAGGGCGCCTGGCAGCTGTAAGCGGCGTAGCAGATGGGCGCGTCATCGCTTCCTCCACAGCCACTCGCCGGCGTCGCCCCAACCCTTGACGGCTGCGACGCGGGCGCCCCCCTGGCGCAGTGCGCGGTATTAATAATAATTTGCGGCACGCGGGCCACCGCGACCGTCGCCGGCCCACTAAATCATCGGCCTCCTCCTTGATTTATCACCTTGTTTGCCTACTCGGCGGGCAGTTAATTGAATTCTTGCAGGGAGCCGCCCCTCGGAGGTGTGAATAAATACGCCATAATCCGCGGGCCCCGCCCGGACAGCTGTCTGGCGGGTTATTTACGACGGCATTATGCGGCGGCTCGTCCCGCCTCAGCACGCCTCCCCCGCGCTTCTGCCGAGGGGACTGACGACCAATTACCCGGCCCGCTCGTCCGCAGCGTTTACGGCGTATGATCTCTCCTGACTGCAGGAAATAAGTCAACACGTGGGGCAATATACCGAAATCTGGCTGCCAAATGCAGTCAGCCGTAATGGTAAGTTCATGCATACCGCTTTCCTTCGTCACTTTTGTAGAATTGTGGAACATTTCTTAAGCTCACATGGATTCTGCGACATGTACACTACTGGCCATTAAAATTGCTACACCACGAAGATGACGCGCTGCAGACGCGAAATTTAACCAACACGAAGAGGATGCTGTGATATGCAAATGATTAGCTTTTCAGAGCATTCACTCAAGTTTGACGCCGGTGGCGACACCTACAACGTGCTGACATGAGGAAAGTTTCCATCCGATTTCTCATACACAAACAGCAGTTTGTAAGTAGGCTGTTTAGGTTCTTATATTGGTAACGCCACCGCCACGTAGCGCTCTGTATGAAAATCGCTGGCTGTGCTGTGTGCAGTCTGTGGCTGGGTGGCATTGCTGGAATTTGCTATTGCAGTGTTGGGCAGTTGGCTGTTAACAGCGCGTTGCGTTGCGCAGTTGGAGGTGAGCCGCCAGCAGTGGTGGATGTGGGGAGAGAGATGGCGGAGTTTTGAGAGCGGATGATCTGGACGTGTGTCCATCAGAGACAGAAAATTTGTAAGACTGGATGTCATGAATAAGGTAAATACATTGTTTGTTCTTTATCAAAATCTTTCATTTGCTAACTATGCCTATCAGTAGTTAGCGACTTCAGTAGTTAGAATCTTTTATTTAACTGGCAGTATTGGCGCTCGCTGTATTGCAGTAGTTCGAGTAATGAAGATTTTTGTGAGGTAAGTGATTCATGAAAGATATAGGTTATTGTTAGTCAGGGCCATTCTTTTGTAGGGATAATTAAAAGTCAGATTGCGTTGCGCTAAAAATATTGTGTGTCAGTTTAGTGTTGATCAGAATACGTAAAGAGCGAAATGTATGAGTACGTTCAGTTCTGCTCAGCTGTTTGAAAATCAAATAATGTAAGAGGTTAATCAGCACAGTAATTCAGTAATTTTTCTAAGGGGACGTTTCATATGTCGACTCTTAGCCGAGGATACCTCACTGGAATCTTCTCATATTTCTTGTAGTTTGTGCAATTAGTGCAGCTATTGTTTATTGCTAGTGCGTAATTATAGAGAGAATGCCTTTGTAGTTGTAGTTTTTCATTGTTGTACAGTAAAACAGTTGTGGCATGCATGTAGATTTGCACAAAGTATTTCGAAGCTGCGCTTGCAATTAACTAGATATTATTTTCAGTGCTATGTTAATGTGTTTTCTTATTTTGCTCTTCAAATTGTGTTTTTTTGTGTTATCGTGTGAAATATTGTGACAATAATGGGTGTGAAAAACGTAACACTAGGCTCCAAAGTACACTGAGAAATAATAGTGACGACGAGCGTAGCTTATCAGCACAACTGTGTAGTGAATTAACAGACATTCAATGTAGTAATTTGGTAACCGTGCATTGGGAAATGGAACAGGCTGCAAATAATGGTGTGGACAGTGAAACAATTAGTGAACAGGGAAGCATTATCGATCGATCGGTCGGCAACAGCTCGACTCAGGAATCCGAAATGACAGTACACAATCTTGCAAATACTGTAGATTCAGGTTTTGCGTACTCGCCGTTTTCTCAAATAAGTCAAGACACATTTTCTGCTTTTCAAAATGCGAATATTGGCGGTTCAAATGCACTGCCGAATAGCACTGAGGAACATGTTTCAGACACCAGTGCATTGTTATTACAATTGATGCAACAAATGGGACAAAAGCTTCAAAAGTTAGACACAATGGAAGAAAACCTTCAAAAGTTAGACACAATGGAACAAAATCTTCAAACGTTAGACACCACGCTCGAACAAACACGTGAAGATTTAACTACTGAGTCACATAACATCGAATCGAAATGTCAAAAAGTCTGTAATGATGTAAAAACACAAATTTGTGAGCATTTTCAACCTATTTTTTCGCGGCATGAAAATGCATTACAGAATCACGAAGCAGCCATAAAAGAACTGCAAACTATTGTTCATGAAAATCACGAGACCTTGCGGGCTAAAATTGACTCAGTTACATCTTCTGATTCGGTTACGCTACTTGCAAAAACTCAGGAAAACTTAAAGGACACAGAAGATACTCTGAAAATTGGTTCAGAAAGACACATGGATGAAATTAGTTCATTATCAGAGAAAGTAGTCGAACTATCAGATCAGCTAAATAATTTATCTACGAAGGTAGATGACAATCTGAACGACACAAGACTGGTAGTCTTTAATGATGCAGAAGAGTGCGAACAAATTAGAAAATTCAAACAAAATCAGAATCAAATTAATACGCAAAACCAAAGAGAAATCCGGGAAGTACAAGATCAGTTGAGACAGGTAATACAAGAATTACATATTTCAAAGGACACTCGCGTTCCAATATGGGGAGAGGGACATAGAAATACGGAACAGCCACAAAATAATAAAACAGGGCACTTCGGAAATTATGACTGAAATTGGCAAGGTACACCGAATTTTGAGATGGAACCGCCAAACGCAGTAACAATGACCGATATGCGACTCGCCGACATGATGATTTTGACTATAAGCTGTTTATTACTACACGTAAATTCAAAACATTTAACAATTTCGGCAACGACATTCATCCACAAGCGTGGCTTCATCAATTCTCTCATTGTTTTCCTCCCAACTGGTCATTAGAGCACAGATTAGAATTTATGTGTGACTATTTAGAGAATGAACCAGCTGTAAGAATGCGTTCAGTCATTCACGATTGTCACAGTGAAGGAGAATTTTATCATGCCTTCCTCTCAGCATATTGGTCTCAAGCTACACAAGACCGAGTAAAACATAGTATAATAATGATGAAACATTTCGAACAATCTGAATTTTCCAGTCTTGTGAAATATTTTGAAGACATGTTGCACAAGAATCAGTACCTGTCAAACCCATACAGCCCCTCAGAACTCATCCGCATTTGCTTAATCAAATTGCCTGAACATTTACGACATATTATTTTGGCAGGACGTTGCAAAGACAACATTGAAGCTTTTCAGGGACTGTTACAAGAACTGGAAATTGACACTGACAATCGTGGGACGCGAAAACAAGAACACAACAATTACAGGTCACATCCGTCACAATTCCGTGATGAAAGAAAAAATAACTGGACACGAAAAGGCTATTCTTACAACGCAATCGTGAACAAAACAGACACCACCCATATTACAACCGTTGGCAGATTAGTGATAATTACAGAGAAAGATCGCATTTGCGTAGTAATGAATATGACAGAGATAACCATAGAAACAGACAATATGGAAACCAAAACAATTGTTATCATGGGAGACAGAATAACTTCAGATGCAATGGTCCCCGCACAGTGATAATTCAAGGAGAAATTCTCCACCACTTAACCGACAAGAAAGAAACTACAGGAACTACTGACATGAAAACAGACGATATAATCATAACGACAGACCTGAATTTCATAAGAACTGGCTGGATTCAAACAGGGCTGGGCCTGCTCGGCAAGGTGAATTTGTAGAAGTTAGGTCTCCTAAACCCAATAACAACGCACGCCAACAAAGAGATAGCAGACAATGACTCGCACCACAGGCAGCCACGTGCGCCGGCTGGCTCAGAGAAAAATAACATAGAGAAAACCTTGAGAAAAATTTGAGCATTCTTTACCGATGTACCATATACCACATGAAAATTCCATTGAAGCTGGAGCTGTGCGTAGTAGGAAGAGCAAAGGCTTGCACCACATTTCACATGTAAAACCATTTGTTGAAAGATAATCTGCTTTTTAACTTAGTCTTTGCCATAAAATTTTTCACTTCATGTTACTAGTATGCTTTGTCACACTTAGAAACTGTTAACATGCAACAATGTTTTAAAGTTAACTATCCAGTCAAGAACCTAGGGAACCTATTTAAACAGAAATTACGAATGCATTGTTATAGTGAACAGGTGACACAGTGTTACTGTGTGTACATTCTTGCTTGTTAGTTGCACGATTACGTAACGACTATAAGGCTTGCATACTTAGAAAATAGACTGCTAAAGAGATTTTAACACAACACTTTGGTTTACTTGAAAAGACATTCCTTATTTGAAGTATTTTCTGTGAGATTAAAGATGACTTAGTATTTGGTTTCTTTGACAGCTACACGATTATACCATGACGCTACTAATGTGAGACACAATTTATGTTGTTGCTTTTGTGCTGTATCTGCTTTATATCTGCACAGTTTTTCTCAATTCTTCTGTAAAGTAAAACTTGTTTTAGTAGTAACTTTTGTGGTATAGCTACAATGAGACAGCTTTTTTTGTAGCACAACAATACGTTACAGTGTGGTACTTTCTTGATCACGGTAATGTATGTAATAACTACGATATCTATACGCATAGCAATTCACTTTTGTTCATGATGAGGTAAGTACATACACTTCTGCAGAACTTAGATTTCGGAGGACGATAACTACGAAACTTCCACAGAATTATCTTACAGCAAGACGCACATTTAGCGCTAAAGGACACGTATTTGAGTGATTAATTTTTTACTTAAAACATTTATTTTTAAAGATTTTTGAATTACAATGATACAAAAGTTTTCCGTGACACATTTCATTCAATTGATGTAATCTGTAACACTTGAGGATACAGTTACATTAATCCTCAGGGGATACACGTCTACTTTGTGTACCATGTGTTTGGCAAGCACAAGGAGCCCTAGCTAATATGGTATCTACTTATACAACTTTACACATCGGTACCATATTTCTCTAACACATAAATTACACAACTATCTGATCATTTAACTGAGAGAGACGAACATTTATTTTACTACATCAGTGACAGATGTTTATGTAATTACACAGTTGGATAACTTCACACTTATGAAATTGTATTTTGTATGTACTTTGTGAACTGTTCATATATTTTTTGGAACCATTGTGATACTATGAGAGCTTTGAATGATGTATTTGGTATGGGATCATGATTTTTAAAGTACGTTTGAGTTATATGACACTATTGAAATGAGCAGAGAATTTTTTTAGGTTTTGAAATTATTGGAGGAATCTACAACGATTTTGAGATTTGACTGAGGTGTTATGATGTTATTATTACAATGACAATGTGTATTATGCTGTTGAGGTATGTTTATGATCAATAAGCTGATGCTATGTGAGGAATTTATTATGATGAAATATTCAAGAAGTGTCGACAAATATGTATATGTGTAATAAGGTAAGGAATAATGAGTAGTGGTTAGGGACTCAGATTTGTGAAAACGGATGTTGGAAACCAAGAACAGTATTTTAAGAGGTATGAAATGTGTGTACATGCTTGAATGTTTCACAATGCCAGCCAAAATTTTTTGGACACTGTTGTATTTATAGGATTTTGTTTCTACACATTTGTAACGCAAATTCTCGTCCTGTGAAATATTTATATGAGGCTGTCACTGTAGAGGAAACTGCTGTCGTAAATATTTCGGTAAGAAAGGTAAGTGACCCTGATGTAATGCATTTTGGGCGCCCAGCTAAGAGATAGTCATCTGACAAAAGAAAGCCATTAGGTGGAGAAAAAAAAGAGGCATTTTATCCTCGCTATTGACATTTCTTTGTCGAAAGCATCGCAAAACGATACTCTCAAACTTGGAAACATATGATTACACTGTGGAGCTCTAATTTATGATATTTACTAAAATGCCTAATGAAATGATGAGAAACATTTTACATCTATTGTCTTCTAGTCTTTCTTTGGAGACGCCATTTGCCTAGTGAATGACGTTTCATATGTTGCTTTATATATATATATATATATATATATATATATATATATATATATATATATATATATATATTAAACGAAATGAGCAAATATATATATATATATATATAAATATATATATATATATATTTGCTCATTTCGTTTAATATCTACTTTCTAGCCACAGCAGCATTTGTTAAAATAAAATTTTATATATATATATATTTTATGCCTACAGATCCAGTAACTAATAATTTTATAATCTACTTCCAAAAAAACGAGGGAGCACAGAAAGACATTTCCCTTCACGGGAATTGCATAGATAATTTTTGTAAATGACTTAGTAACTATTTTGGTACAGTAAGTCAAGGTGATGCATCACTCTAGTGTTAAGATGTGACATAGGTATTAAACATGGCCATTTTTACTGTAATATTTTTCTGCTTGAGCTTTGCCATGCTTAGGTATAAGTTATTGCATTTGCTGCTGATGCTTGCCAGGCATAGTGCTATTAAATTTCACTTTGTATTACTCTGTTAAGCCAGTTTTACTACTGATTGATTTTTGTTGTTTGCTGCACAGTGCCTTATATTAGTTGTAATATTGCAATTGCTTTGCTAATTTAGATATACTGCTGCTTGCTTTGCCGATTTGCATTTTTTTGTCATTGCTGTTTGTGTTAATTGTTTTGTACTGCTGCATTGCCTCATCCCTTAGTATATATATATGAGCTCAGTTGATTTAAGTTAGCTTAAGAGGGGGTAGACTATATAAGAAACTAACTATGGAGAATGGGGAAAGAATGCATTAAGAAGTTATATGAAAAATATTTGGGCCAAAATGAGTATTGTACACTGGGAAATAATAATTTTGAAAGAAATACGAATAGAATACAGAAAGTAGGTATAGATAGGACTTTTTGGGAATAATGATGAATGAACGGAGATGTCCAAGAAGTAAAGAAAGTTTTGTTTGCAAAATACTGCAGTAAAACAAACCCTGTCCTTTCCTTTTGTATTATTCCGCTATGTGTTTGTGTACCCTTGTGTATTTGTGTTCTTCCTGTCTTTATATGTTTATCTGATAAGACTTATGTTGTAGAATTTTTCTAATACACAGCTACATTCACTATGATGAGGAATACTGTTATCCTCAAATATAATTTGCATTTATAATATGGTATTTACTTTGTAAAGATGTTTAGACATTATTTATTCTGTTTTGTTTTAATGCTCACGTGTGAAGTTGATGTTTCGAAAGTTATTCTGACCTTTTATATATTTACTTATGTCATAATTCCTGTAACACTGATGTATATGTTTATTTCTATTCTTTTGTAAAGCCTGTATTACTACAAATGTTATCTGTATTATTATGGTCTTTAATGATGTTTTCTGTACCTTTGTGATTGTATTCTCATGTAATAAAATTGTAATTGACACCAGTTCATCAAATTAAGTTACATTTCACTGCATATGTTTCTGTTGGTCATAGTATATGCACAATATATAAAAAAAGGGACTGTTAGGGCTCACACATGTGTTGATAATTCAGCAAGGAACTGGTTAACAGCACTGCTGGTTCTAAGGACAATTCCAAAATCTTTGTGAGTGCACAAGTGGTGGTTTATGGACTTACTATATTTTCCGCAAGACTCTTCGATGGTGATTGTGCATCTGCACAGTCGCAATAGATGGCTGCTGGCCATCTCTACAAGGACTACAGTGGGTCTGCATCTTTGGTGGCCCACCAATACTATAATCTCTACCAGGAGTACAGTGGGTCTGCTCTGTGATGACCTACCTACCAATATTCTTCAAAACTTCGACTGACACTGTGGTGGGTTTGCTCTGTTGTGGTCCATTACCTGTCTGCATGTCAAGAGTCAGCACTGTCTTTCCGTTGGAAGGACAACACTGCTTCTTCAAGACTGCATGGAAATCCACTACTTCCGTGTGCATTTTCTTTTACTGCTCAGACTTTGAGAAAAACAATGCAATTGTATTGTGATAAACGATCAGGACTGTCTTTATGAACTGTGAGAAAAGTTTAGATTTTGACCAACATTGTATTAATAAGTGTGTGCATTTGATTTCTTTGTTATTGTAATTGTGAAAAATTTTTTAACTAGTATGTGGGGACCATGGGGGCTATGTAAGTAGGCTGTTTAGGTTATTATATTGGTAACACCACCGCCACGTAGCGCTCTGTATGAAAATCACTGGCTATGCTGTGTGCAGACTGTGGCTGGGTGGCATTGTTGAAATTTGCTATTGTAGTGTTGGGCAGTTGGCTGTTAACAGCGAATAGCGTTGCGCAGTTGGAGGTGAGCCGCCAGCAGTGGTGGATGTGGGGAGAGGGATGGCGGAGTTTTGAGAGCGGATGATCTGGACGTGTGTCCATCAGAGACAGTAAATTTGTAAGACCAGATGTCATGAACTGATATATATATATATTATAACTTTTGAACAATATTAAGGTAAATACATTGTTTGTTCTTCATCAAAATCTTTTATTTGCTAACTATGCCTATCAGTAGTTAGCGACTTCAGTAGTTAGAATCTTTTATTTAGCTGGCAGTATTGGCGCTCGCTGTATTGCAGTAGTTCAAGTAATGAAGATTTTTGTGAGGTAAGTGATTCATGAAAGTTATAGGCTAATGTTAGTCAGGGCCATTCTTTTGTAGGGATTATTAAAAGTCAGATTGCGTTGCGCTAAAAACATTGTGCGTCAGTTTAAGCACAGTCATTTATAATTTTTCTAAGGAGACGTTTCAAGTTGACCGGCGTTGCCTGGTGAAACGTTGTTGTGCTGCCTCGTGTAAGGAGTAGAAATTCGTACCATCACTTTTCCGACTTTGATAAAGGTCGGATTGTAGCCTATCGCGATTGCGGTTTATCGTATTGCGACATTGTTGCTCGCGTTGGTCGAGATCCAATGACTGTTAGCAGAATATGGATCGGTGGGTTCAGGAGGGTAATACGGAACGCCGTGCTGGATCCCAACAGCCTCGTATCACTAGCAGTCGAGATGACAGGCATCTTATCCGCATGGCTGTAACTGATCGTGCAGCCACGTCTCGATCCCTGAGTCAACAGATGGGGACGTTTGCAAGACAACAACAGTTCGACGTTTGCAGCATATGGACTACCAGCTCGGAGACCATGGCTGCGGTTACCCTTGACGCTGCATCACAGACAGGAGCGCCTGTGATGGTGTACTCAACGACGAACCGGGGTGCACGATTGGCAAAACATCATTTTTTCGGATGAATCCAAGTTCTGTATACAGCACCATGATGTTCCTCTACAAGACCCAAAAGGTGGCATACACTAGTACCCAGTTTGTTTCTGTGTTCTTTGACTTGGTGCGTATCTGAAGGTCCATTACAACATTCTTACTAAAAACACAGGCATTGCAATATCTTATTTATCTGCCGATATCAGGCAATGACTTTAAAATAAAGTGTTCTCCTCTGTATGGGAATTATATCATGCGTGCACCAGTACGGGTTGTGACACAGGAATGACGACATACGGAAGTCTGTGTCCGGCCATGAGTCGTACACGGATAAGGTTAAGGTGACTTCTCGTATAAAACGGGAAATCCAGGTTCGAGTTCGGCACAAATTTTCCCTGTCGTCTTTCCCTTGTGCTGCTGATAGTTGGTCATATTCACAACTGGGAATGTATTTCATAACGGCTGCAGTACCTGTCCGAAGGAACATTGCATCATTGTTCTTAACAACATAGGCACTGCAATATCGTCTTCGACTTATGAAAGGCTTTCAATACTGTCTCGCACTGTTATCTAGTGAACAGAAGAACAGCTTACAGAAAATCAGACCCCATCCGACTGGGTAATTTGCCTCCATAGCTAGTCCGCAGATCGTGGTCGTGCGGTAGCGTTCTCGCTTCCCACGCCCGGGTTCCCGGGTTCGATTCCCGGCGGGGTCATCGATTTTCTCTGCCTCGTGATGACTGGGTGTTGTGTGATGTCCTTAGGTTAGTTAGGTTTAAGTAGTTCTAAGTTCTAGGGGACTGATGACCATAGCTGTTAAGTCCCATAGTTCTCAGAGCCATTTGAACCTCCATAGCTGAGTACTGAACTGGCTGGGGTGGCCGAGCGGTTCTAGGCGCTACAGTCTGGAACCGCGCTACCGTTACGGTCACAGGTTCGAATTCTGCTTCGGGCATGGATGTGTGTGATGTCCTTAGGTTAGTTAGGTTTAAGTAGTTCTAAGTTCTAGGGGACTGATGACCTCAGCAGTTAAGTCCCATAGTGCTCAGAGCCATTTGAACCATTTGAGTAGTGAACGTAGCTGACTGTCATGTGGAGGACTCAGGTTCGATTCCTGGTACTGCCAGACTCCATTATTACAGTCTAAGCAAGACCTAGCTCGATGTTCCGCACAAATTGCTCTTGAGCAGTGGTTACTATCATCTGTACATAGAACATTAGCATCTTAGAGGAAATCATCCTTTTCACTAAATTCTCAATTGCCTGTCTCTTTATCAGCGTATTCAAGCAAATTTATCAGTACGTTAGTGTCAATTCAGCACTGTCCATGTTGTGTTACTGTATCAGTGGCAAAATACGAGATTAGCGCTGAGGAGGCCCGAGTGATATAAATTAAGGCTCTTCTAACTGTGACAGCTTGCCATTTCACATAAGATGCCACACTAAGATAAGTTAGAAGTGATAAAGCAACAACTATCAGAAAACGGGCGCACCATTATTAAACATTCGTAATAGTAACGGCAAGAGCACTACTGTCAGCAAACCGTTGAGTCAGGCAATAAATAATTCAGCCATTTTTAACATGCCATGAAGGTACTCAAGACCACGTGGCGCCCATGTTTTCGGAAATGTGAGAACTGTGAAGAGGTAACAACAGCAATAGTAAATTTTACAAGGGTTTAATAATCTAAGGTTAAGCTAATAATGACGATGATATGCCTTTCGGATTTGGGATTTTGAGCACGAGGAAATAGCTATACATCGGTCCTAGTTTTACTCCGCCCGTCTCTCATCCATGTACAAATAACACTATACTTCAGAAACACCGGTCATCCTCATTCTACAATTACACATTTCCTGCTTTATAACAGGTCAAAGTAGGAAAACAGTATATTAACAACATCAAGGCCTTCCCAGATTCAACACTGCCGTATTTCGAGACCAATTCTCATTGCATCAGAACGGCAGTAGCTTTGATATGGAGATATGAATTAATGTATCCTCTGAATACAAATATTAAAGAGCGAAGTTGTTTGAGTCGATGATTTCCGATGTATCATTCAGTCGTCTAGTGCGAACGTTTTTCTCAGCTATCTCACTTTTGTATCTTTTCCTTTACAAAGTATGGGTGTTGTGCCTTAAATAGGCTATTAAATGCGATAGCCACGATGGGTGCGTATATACAGAATGTAATACTGTACCTGAGGTGGCGAAGAAGGCAATGGAAGAGAAGAAGGAAGATAAAATGAAGATAATTTCTTGTGAATAAAAATGTTACGTAACATACTTCATGTGCGCTTGAGTCTCTGCTGTAGTATTCACGGCAGAAAATCTAGCAGTGTGTCAGCAATAAATAGGTCTCATAAGTCCAGGCGGTGGCGTCAGGGGTGGCCGACGGGATCCTGGTTTAGCGAAGCCCGACAAACAAACAGTCTGAGTAAGCAGAGTATGCGAATGGCTTAACATAATTACCTCGCACTTACATAGCAAATAAGCGGTATACATATCAAACCTGCTTCCCAGCCACAAATTATACCGCTGGGCACATCGAGGCATTCCTTGAGAAGTGTTTCTTGAAGTTGTCCCGGCGTAATGAGTATTCCATGTGGTTCGAGATTGCAGGCAGATAACAATGTAAGGTAAAAGCTCATCTGACTATGGTTGCATGGATGTCAGCCGAAATATCGTGGCAAGATGTCGAGGTCATCTGGATGCGACTCAAATGCCATGTAAAGCTCCAGTTACATCTGCTTCTTGTATTCCCCACTAAAATTTTAAATTCATATTATTGGTTAGTAAAGAACATGTGAGCTATCACCCAGTATCACATACCGGTGGAATTAGTACAGTCGGCCGCTGTGGCCTAGCGGTTCTAGGCGCTTCAGTCCGGAACCTCGCGGCCGCTACAGTCGCAGGTTCGAATCCTGCCTCGGGCATGGATGTGTGTGATGTCCTTAGGTTAAGTTAGGTTTAAGTAGTTCTAAGTTCTAGGGGACTGATGACCTCAGCTGTTAAGTCCCATAGTGCTCAGAGCCATTTGAACCACTTTTTGTTAATTTTTTAGATTAGCTAATGCGTTAATGCGGAACTGATTTACGCTGGA
This sequence comes from Schistocerca cancellata, assembly GCF_023864275.1. Classification (NCBI taxonomy): domain Eukaryota; kingdom Metazoa; phylum Arthropoda; class Insecta; order Orthoptera; family Acrididae; genus Schistocerca; species Schistocerca cancellata. The sequence goes on from NC_064631.1 coordinate 403,750,217, forward strand.
AAAAAAGTAGTTACAATTTTGGTCACCAGGTGCAAATCTCACAACTTTCTTTCTTGTTTGACCTTCCCTGCCCACGTCCCGTTCCTATTCCATTACATATAAAACATTTCAATACGGCCCTCTTGCATTCACAACGCCAGATTCTCACCTGATGGCCAAAATTGGAAATAAGTTTTTTGTAGTGTAAATCAGTTGTACATTAACGCATCTACCAAGTTTCGTTGCCATAGGATCATTGCAGCTCACTTTGGTGCTCTGTGAGCTGCTGCACTTTAATTGAGACGTAGAAACGGGGAAGGGAGCCAGTCATGAAAAGCACAGGAGAAGCAAAAACAGCTTTTGACGCTACGAAATATGAATTTGTATTTACAAAATATTAACAGAAACTCCAGAATGAGTTCACAAATATATTTGCAGGAAGCTGTCACATTTGTGTAAGAAATATAATTACGGTTTGCAAAGAATGCAGTAAAATGAGTGATTTTTTAAGTCCATGTAGTTCAGTATCACCACGAGGTCTATTTTCAGCATTACTAATGATGGGGCTACGTCCAACTGGTGGCAGATAACGAACTGCACACATGTTCTTGATAGACTTACCGTTTTTTAAATCGCTGTGCTCTCTGCATGGTTCCATTTCGCTGAACAAATCTTTTCTTTCTATGATGGGGAAGCTATCCTTCACAGTTCTAATCCAAGAGGTAGAACTGATCTTCACTGGTGTTGTATGCAATAATGTATCATATATCGAGGCAAAATCATAGAAATCTTCCTCTATCATCTTTACGACATCGAATGGTTGCACATTCTTTGTTTCTCTAATCATATCAGTTATTTTGTCAGGAGTCACTGGTTGTGAAACCTTCTCTCTCTTCTCTACTATATCGAAACACGTTTACAGGGCGCGTACGAATTCTCCGACACTACAAATTTCAAACTCACGTTATCAGCTATAATGTTTAACACTGCGTAGGTTAAAGCCATTGAAACTATTCGATTTTTGTTTTGGGATGCGCGAATCTTACACCGCACAGAGTCAGAGCAGGATCGCATTATTACGCAGCCTTTGTTTCATCTCCACTATGTTGATTTATCCAAAAAGGAAATTACCTTGACTGATCCAAAAAAAAAAAAAATGGTTCAAATGGCTCTAAGCACTATGGTACTTAACAGCTGAGATCATCAGTCTTAATGCAACTTAAACCTAGCTAACCTAAGAACATCACAGACATCCATGCTCGAGGCAGGATTCGAACCTGCGACCGTAGCAGCCACGCGGTTCCGCACTGAAGCGCCTAGAACCGCTCGGCCACCGCGGCCGGCTTGACTTATCTAATTTAGTGCTACTTCTGCACGTAATTCTATTCGAAACTACGTCAGTTATATTTGCATTTGCAAATGGCCTGCACAGAGAAAGTATACAAATCGGTTAGGTCATAATAAAACAATAAACTTTTCCCACTAAATGTAACGAAGTAAACTTCATTACAGACGCAATAAAAGACTGACCAGTTTTATGGAACAGGCTTCGCAGGCATTTTGCCGTACTGACAGCTCCTAATGACGTTACTACCGAATCACTAATATAGTAATGAATGGTAGCTTACAGAGGAAAAGCTGGTAAGTCGGTGGCTTGCTGACTTTCTCTCATTCCATGCTCTGGCGTCGTTTGTAAGCATGCAACTGTTCACAACTCTGGCGTTCTGCTACTTTGTGCCACTGGCGACATGTCTTACTACGTTACGATAAATTTTTTTTTTTGAAAAATGATGACTACCTCTCCAATGTCATTGACTGAATTATAACCTTCCGATATTTTGGTTCATCAATGTATAAAATCTGTGATTATGATCAGCCAGAATATTATGACCATCGACCTACTATCGATATAAACGCCTCCAGGTGATAGCAGTGTCACCTGGCCATGAGTGACTGCTAGTCAAGCACAAGCACGGTGCACGTAGTATTAGTGAGGGTGTTGTCTGTGTGTAGAATGGGGAAGGCATGCAATGTATCTGAGTTTGACCGAAGGGAGATTGTGGTGGCGCAGAGGCTCGGCGCTAACATTTTAGCAACTGCACGACTTGTTGGGTGTTCGAGGAGTGCTGTGGTGCGTTTTTTAGAGACGTGGCGAAGCCAAAGTGAAACCACGTCCAGAAGTCTTGGGGTTGGGCGGCCACCCCTCGTTGCAGATGTCCGACGTCGTACGCTGGGCAGATTGGTATAACAGGTAAGGTGGCGAACTGTGGCGGAGCTAACATCTGACTTCAATGCTGGACAGATTACAAGTGTGTCTGAACATACAGTGCACCGAACTCTCGTAACGATGGGCCTCCGCATTCGAGGACCCATGAAAGTGATGTTAACGCCATGTGTGTGTGTGTGTGTGTGTGTGTGTGTGTGTGTGGTTTGAGAACGTATGGGCGCCCAACGGTGAGGTTATCAGCGCCCTGACATCGATGAAAACAAAGGTGGATAAGAACGAAAACTGTCGTACACGCATGCACACGAAACGACCACACAATGACTATCGCACAGGCACTCTCACGTGCATTAAAACCAATGAGGAGGCAAGATAGCTAATCAAGATAGTAAAAGAGGGGAACAAATCACAAAAGAGCTAAAAGAACAGCACAGGGAAATGAGACTGGCTGACCACTTGCGAAAAAATTTGGGAGAGCCAGCCACCCAGTTGACACATTAAAACTTTCTCCCCAAAATCTTGTTAAAATGTGGGACAATTCACAGAACTTCAAAACCCGAACCACCATTCATTTGAGCATTGCATAAAATAGACTGCAGATCCGCCGGCAAATCCGCTGCAGTCCGCTGGCGCCATGACATCGGCAACTACGACTGTAATGGCCACGTGACCATCGGTGCTGGACGTTGGCACAGTGGCAGAGCGTTGCATGGCCTGATGAATCCCGATGCCTTCTTTCTCATGGCGATAGGAGGGGGCGAATCCGTCGTCCTCCAGGGGAATAACTCCCTGCTGTAAGATGGAGACGGGCTGGCGGCGGCTCCATCCTGCTATAATTAACATTCACGTCGGCATTCATGGGTGCAGTTGAGCTCGTGTAAGGCACCATGACGATCAAGGAATACCGTACACTGCTTGCAGACCATGTATATCCCTTCATGACGATCATGTTTCCCGACGGCAGTGATGTTTTTCAACAAGGTAATGCACAATGTCACAAGGCCAGGAGTGTGATGGAATGGTTCGAGGAACACAGTGGCGAGTTCCAATTGATATGCTGCCCCCACCCGCCAACTCGCCAGATCTGAGCCCGATCGAACATATCTGGGAGGTGACTGAACGTGGTGTCAGAGCTCATCACCCCCCTCCCCGGAATTTACTGGAATTAGGTGCATGCAGACGTGGTGCCAACTCCCTCCAGCGACCTACCTAGGCCTAATTGCTTCCATGCTACGACGCGTCGCCGCTGTTGTCTGTGCGAGAGGTAGACGTACCGTCCATTAGGTAAGTGGTCATAATGCTCTGGCTGATCCGTGTATATCCCACAGGAGTAATGCATTTCCACCTTGTATCTGTGATATTCAGATGTATGGTGGAAGACGTGTAAGGGCAGCTGGCACCTGCTGAAGGGCATGGTCCCCCAGTGGGGTGCCAAGTGCTCTACAGGGACGCGACGTGAAGTGCGCTGCTCCGCGGCTTAACGGCTCCCCCTGCTGCGCAGGGAGCAACCTGCCACCTACCACTGCTGCTGCCTGCGCCCTTAACGCGCCCGTCATGAATTTCTATAACTCAATTAGGCGTTCGAGGAGCCATGTGAATGGAAAGGTCCTCTCCGAGAGATGTATGCGGGTAGTGTGGAGGTACTTCCTTTTGCGAAGTGGAAAATTCCAACAGCATTTTTACGGAGACCGGAACTACTGAAAAGCGTACTTTGGCTTACACAGCAAGAGTGCTAACTTCATTGTACACCACTTTAAAATAGCAGCGGAGAAGCACAATATAACATCAGAGATACAGAGGTGGACAAAAATGTGAAAACGCCGCGAGAAATACCTGCTTACCATAAATGCAGTTTCTGGCCAAGGCTGCAGGTAGCGTTACTTATTTGATCACGAACGGCGTCTGTACAGTGTCCTCAGTGCGTTGCAGGTGTCAGTCATGATCATAATAGTGCTCTGTGCAGTTGTGAGTGCATTATGTCGGAGCTCAGTGCATTCGAACGTGGACAAATTGATAGCAATCGTATGTTGGATATAAACAAGTGTTTCAAGATGCAGCATATCGAAGACATATACCTCACACGGGTCCGCAGCTCGTGGTCTTGCGGTAGCGTTCTCGCTTTCCGCGCACAGGGTCCCGGGTTCGATTCCCGGCGGGGTCAGGGATTTTCCCTGCCTCGAGATGACTGGGTTGTTGCTGTGTCGTCTTCATCATTATCATTCATTCCCATTACGGTCGGAGGAAGGCAATGGCAAACCACTTCCGCTAGGACCTTGCCTAGTCAGCGGTGCAGGTCTCCCGCATCGTCACCTAAGCTCCTCGGAGTATGGGACCTCATCATCATCATACCTCACACGGGGAAAGCGAAAGAACACCACTCGCTAAGTCACAATGCGGACGAAAGTGTGTGTTCAATGATGGTGACGGACGGTCATTGAAGAGAACTGTGACGAAAAATAAGAGGACGACAGTTGCAAAAGTCACTGCAGAACTGAATGTCGTACTAGCGGACCCTTTCAACACCGAAGGAACACGAAAGGAGCTCTAGAACAAGGGATTGTGAGGCGTTAGAGGGAAACGTGGTGCCGACGCCACAAAATGTGGACTCTGGCGTAATAAAGAAAGTCATTTGGTCGGATGAGTCTTGTTTCGCACTGTTTGCAACTTCTGGCCAAGTTTACGTCCCAAGAATGAAATATGGCGGGGCGTTCGGTGACGATTTGAACACGGTATTCCATGAGCCCCATGGATAATGTGCAAGATGCATTACTGCCGAATATTATGTGAACATTTTGGCTGGTTAGGTCCATCCAATGGTATAATGTTTCTTCCCCAGTCCTGATGGTGTGTTACAAGATGAGAAGGCCCCTGTTCACTCAGCGTACTGTACATCGTCCAGGACTGGTTTTGTGAGCACCAGGATGATTTGTCGCGTCTCCTCTGGCCACCACAGTCACCACATCTCAATATTATTCAGCTTTTGTGATCTGCTTTGCAGAGAAAGGTGTGATCGCCATCCACCTCTACGACCATTATCGCAACTTGCCACAGAGTGGCATAATATTTCCTTGATAACTGTACATGACCTCTGTTTATCCATTCCAAGACGACTGGGAGCAGTTTTGAACGCCAATCTTTTCCTAGAACGTATTAGTGTGTGTGTTTGGTGTATCTATATTTTTGCCAAGCAGCTGTATGTGCCACTGAACACAAACACCAGATATTATTATTGTGATTTTCCTGCTAAGCAAGGTGTTAAGATACAAATATAAAAACTTTCAGGAAATAAACATTATACTAATAATGTGTGGTGTTATTACTTGTCAAAATAAGACGACAGAGAGACACGCCAAAACCAAATACCTATATCTTTATCAATGAAAAAACAGGCTGAGAGTGTTCTGCAACACTGTAGAATATCGAAACTCCGTTTCCTATATCTATATCTACACTCCACAAGCCTCTTTGTGGTGTGTGATGGAGGGCATTTTGTGTAACACTTTCTCTTTCCCTCTTTCCTTTTCCAGCCGCTAGTTGAAAAATTCCTTGTGAGCCCAAATCTGTTTGTATTATCATGGTTCGTTCACGAGATATGCGTAAGAGGAAGCAATATACTGGATGTCTGTTCTGAGAATGAGCGCCCTCGGAATTTTAACATCGTGATGCACAAGGCATATCTTGTAACATCTGCCACCGGCGTTGGAAGAGAGTTTCCTTAACAGCTTTCTGAACCTATGAAATTCAGTAATTGATTAAATACCGTATTAAAGTTGTTCTTTACAGTCTTGGCATGTGCTGTAGCCATACTGCGGAGACATTTATTAAATAATTAATGTAATTCACTAAACAATTAAAAATTTAAGGATATGTACAAAAATTTATGTCTGGTAGCGCTCTCTGAGAAACCTTTTCTAGCTCATAATGTATCCACTGGTAACTGCAGCTTTCTTCCGTTGTGACTAAAGAATTTTGTCCCATGCTATTCGTTCGATCTCAAGACGATTAGATATCCTTCAACGGCCGTAATTATTTACGTGGCGACCTGCTACAAGATTTAGTTTACTTAGCATCACGTCTCATAGATTGAGCCTGTCGATTTTCACTTGAGGTATCATCTACATACTGTATGGGTCAGTTCTTTCCTCTTAACTGTATGCTATAGCACGCGTAGGAGTGATCACTTGTGTCTGACCTGTAAAAATAATAAATATCTGCAAACTGTCTACAAATCTGAAATTCTCGTCGGAGTAATAACATAGAAGCGTCTTATTGGCATATGACTTGTTTTCCGTAAATGAGGAGTAAAAGCCACATAACTACTCAGGGAATAGAAGGTACATTGCAATCTCACTGTCAAGGAAAGGTCCGCGTTGATTAAAGTATCGGAGGCGTAAATTTAAAAAAAGACGAACCGGTTCGTTGTTTGCGTAAAACAGTTCGAATGTTCAGAGGAGTTCCGTGGACAAGACCATGGTCAATTTTTGTCTCCATCCTTGTACAGTTCGAGTTAGTGCACGCTCTCTGACAGTCACGACTTGGCAGGACGGGAACCTCTCACTTTTTATTCATTTTCTCCGTCACTTGAAGTTCCCTAGAGGCATAACATAAAGCTGTTCAGGGACATTAGAAGTGATACTGAGATCAGTTGCACCTCTAGGAATTGGCAGATCGATTTCGTTTTAAAACATACACTCTGAGACGAAAAATGGCACATCACGAAAGAATTATCCAATGGGACGGACATCTACAAGTGTGGTGTACATGTACAGATGAACAAATGATTACAGTTTCAGAAAAATTGAATTATTTATTCAAGAGAAAGAACTTCATAAATGGAGCTAGTCAATAATGCGTTGGTCCACCTCTGGCCCTTATTCGAGCAGTTTTCTGGCTTCGCATTGATTGATACAGTTGTTGCAGGTCCTTCTGAGGGATATCATGTCAAATTCTGTCCAATTGGCGCATTATATCGTCAAAATCACAAGCTGGTTGCAAGGCCCTGCCCATAACGCTCCAAGCGTTCTCGGGAAAGATCCAGTGACCTTGCTGGCCAAGGCAGGGTTTGGTAAGCATGAAGACCAACAGTAGAAATTCTCGCCGTGTGTGGGCGGGCATTATCTTGCTGAAATGTAAACCCAGTAAGGCTTGCCCTGAACGGGGACAAAACGGGCCGTAGAATGTCGTCGACGTACCTTTGTTCTGAAAGGGTGCGGGGACGACATTGAAAGGGGAGCTACTATTAAAAGAAATGGCACCCCAGACAATCACTTCTGGTTGTCAGGGCATAGACAGGCGATAGTCATGTTGGTATTCCACTAGTATCCAGTGCATTTCCAGACACGTCTTCGGCCTGGAATCTCATTGACTGGGGTAGAATTGTCTTCACTGCTGAATCCCGCTTGAAACTGAACCTCGACGACCAGGAAAGACGTGTCCCAGTGAGCAGTGCGATACTAACACCTAAACGGGGTGCCATTTCTTTTCATAGCAGGACCCTTTGGCTGTCATCCGCGACATCCTTGCAGGACAGCGGGACATCGGCGATTTTCTACGCCCTGTTTTGTTGCCGTTCCTGGCAAGCCATCCTGAACTTACATTTCAACAAGATAACGCCCGTTCACTTACGACGAGAGTTTCTATTGCTTGTCTTCGTTCTTGCCAAACCCTGTCTTGGCAAGCAAGCTAGCCCGACCTATCCCCAGTTGAGAACGTTAGGTGCACTATGGTCAGGGCTTTCCAATCAGCTCGCGATTTTGGCTATCTAATGCGCCAATTGGACATAATTTGGCACGATATCCCTCAGGAGGACGTTAAACCACTGTATTAATCAATGCCAAGCCAAATAACTGTATACTAGCCAGAGGTGGACCACAGTCTTAGTGACTGCTCAATTTCTGAAGCTCTTACTCTTGAATAAATCATCCATTTCTTCTGTATCTGTCGCCATTTGTTTGCCTGTACATGTACATCATATCCACCGATTTCCGTCCCATTCGAATAATTCTTTTGTGGGGTGCTTTTTTTTTAGTGTGTCATAAAATTGTCTCTTTATATTCACTTGTTCTTTCTTTGGAAACGGAATCTTGTGGTATGCAACAAAAGCAAATATTTCACACCTACACATAAGAATTTCTCACCGTTAGTGATGCTCAAACTTTGGCGTAATTGTCTTACTCGCACGTTAACTTCCTGCCACATTACTTCATTTACTCAGTACGTCGAACTAATTCCAGCATTCTTTTGAAGCGGAATTTCAAAAGGGAAATGAGGATCGATCGTTTTATTGTTTGTCCGCCGTGTAATATGTCACACCTACCCCGTGTTGTGACACAACACAGCCAGTTTATTTTCGCTGTTTTAATTTATCGTTGGCTTTATTATTTTTCCAATCATATTTCTTTTGATATTGGTTAGGCGTTCAATTGCGCAAACGTATCTCTCCGATCCATTTTCATTCACCATCGCTGGAAGGTGAAAAAAAATAGTTTTCCAGCTTAGCAATCGTAGGCAGTGGACGGGTGTTAAGACGCACTCGCATTATATACAGGGTGGTTGGGACTGTGGAGGCGTCCCTCTACAACAAAGAACAAGGTGGATAAAGATAAATGTTAAGTCATGTACTACGAGGTGGTAGGAAGAAAACTTGTGAGGATACATTACCAACATGGTAGTTTGGAAGCCATCTTCAAAGAAAATCGTTATTTTCAAATGGTAAGGTCATGTGACATGTATCAGACGTATAGGGATTTAAACAAGAAAGACGATGATATCTTTCATTTGAGCATAACTTTATTCATTCTCGAGTTACATCACATTTGGCACAGAACAAGGTAAATGCTGGTGATAACATAGGACCCAGTCATATTAATATGACCAACGCCAATGTTCGATGTCAACTTGCAATAACCACTCACAGACGGCAGGTGGCAGCACTACCATTGGATATTATATAATCGTTTCTGGGGGATGTGGTAAATAGTACAGTTGCTGCCATGAGGCGGAAACTGAGCGATTTATCTGACGTTCAAAAGGGCTTGTTCATTGGCTTTAACGCAAAGGGCGGAAGCATTCCCGAAACGGCTAAGTTTGTAAACTGGTCGCGTGCCGCCGTGACTAAAGCATACCGTGCGCGGTAAAATGGCCCTGTCCAAAATCTGCACCGAGGCAACTAGGGTGCACAATGGTCCACATGAGTGAAATACGGCTGCAGAGACGTGTAAGGGCGAACGGACGTGAAACTGTTGAGCAAACTGACCGCCCACATGAACCAAGAAGCTACAATCTCTCCTCAATGACCGTTCAGCGAACGTTGCTGTGTTCGGGCCTCCGCAGCAAGCACCTGGTTCATACCCATGCTGACTGCTGTTTATCGGCAATGAACACTGGTCTATTGATTGAATACAGCTGGCCTTTCGGGATGAATCACGTCTTATGCTCCATCGGACAGATGGCCGTCCGCGAGTCCGGCCTGAAACGCCTGAAGGCAAACACTTTTCATGCGTTATGGTATAGGGAAAGATTTCGTGGCATTCCCTGTGTGATCTCGCCATTCTGGAAGGCACACTGGATCAACAAAAGTATGCATCTACCCTCAGGGTCCATGTCCACCATTATATGGAGTTTGTGTTTTCCCGGCGCGATTGCAACTGCTAGCAGGACAACGCAACGTGTCACGCAACTAGCAGTTTACGTACAGCGTGGTTCAAAGAGCACCAGGGTGAGTCTACCGTGTTCTCCTGGCCACGAACTCCCCGAATTTCAAGTCAATTGAGAATATGTGAGATCACCTTCACCGGACTGTTCGCTCATTTGATCTTCTTCAACAGAGAAACCTAGCGCAGCTGGCCACGGCGCTGGAGTCGACATGGCTCCGCATTTCAGTCGGTGCCTTTCAGAACCTCACTCCCTTCCTAAACGTCTCTCAACGGTCTGCGCCGCGAAAGGTAGTCATTCAGGCTTTTGACAGATGATCACATTAATGTGACTGGACATTAATATACAAACACTACGAAGCCCGCTACAAACGTAGTTCAGAAGGTTGTAAGGTTATCGTTATCGACTTTACTCATTCCTCGTGTACTTCAATCAACACATGTACTGCAATGCGAGCACAAGCCCCAACAACCCAGTCATTGCAGTTTCCTGCTGGATGCGATGAGTGCTGCGCTCTCAACTATTACATAACGATCCCAGAACAGAGGTTGAAGTTGCCTCATCCGTAGCCGTTTTCGGGCGTCCGGCATTCGGTTTGCCTGCGTCACAAACCCAGTCTCACAGAATTTTAGGAGAAATTTCACCACCGCACTGTGGATAACGGGTGGTCCGTCTGGATGGCGTTGGCTGAAATCCGCAGAGGCTCCTCCCTCCTAGTATCAGGACGATTTCAGTGTGTCTGTCTTGCGTTAACGCCATCAGCTTTCGCGTTAAATGTGAAGAAGAAGCATCAGCCATAGCTCGAGAGTGGAGAAAGCGAGGCCACCCCCCCCCCCCCCCCCCTCCCATCTCATACTACTGGACATTAAATTTGCGCTTTTCTAAATATGTTTGTTTAGAAAGCTGGTTCCACACCCATATCATTCCGCGCAATATATATTTCAAACCCATCGTTTATAACACTATCTCTTTTAAAATTCAGCATCCAGAAAGCAGAAACGAACTGTGGAGAGCAGATTCTAGATTTTTGTGCTGCGATTTTCGAGAATGAAAACTTTTTTTATTATACAAAAGAAAAGAACTATTTTCCTCCAGACATTTTTATTGAAGATGATGAAGGAATACTTATTTTACAAAGCATTTTAGCTATTTTTGCTACGTATTCGCCATTCAAATTTAAAAATTTGCCGTAGCGCTGTACAAGTTTTTCTATACCATCAACACACTCACCTGCCGCCAAGTTCTTAGCCAAGTCACTAACGGCCTCTGTCAGTTTTTTTTTTCATTTCCACAACGGTTTCCTCGCAAAAAATCCTTCACTTTGGAAGAAGATGGTAATTTCTCGCCGTCAAGCCGCGCTATAAGGCCGATGTCGAAAATCTTCCCACTTACAATGCCGAAGCAAATACTGTGTTAACACAACAGCCTGCGGACGAGCGTTATCGTAATAAAGCACTACGCCACCAGAAAAACCCACGTCGCTTGTTTTGAACGGCGCGCCGTACTCGGTGTAGTTTGGTAGTAGAACGCTGCATATACGGATTCAACTCGAGGTATGATGTCGATGAGTAGAGCGCCCTCTCGATCCCAACACAATCTGCCTGTAACCTTTTTGTTGCTCAGAATTTGTTTGGCTTTTCTTTGTTTTGTTGAGTATCGCGCATGGTGCCATTCCATGGACGGGTCCTTCGTTTCTCGATTTTTATGCAAAATTCAGGTCTCCTCAGCACTAACGAGGAGACCATGTCCTGAAGCTGCACTGGAGGTGTCCATTGGTGAGCACAGCATGAGGCTACGGAGCGTAGTTGAACTGCTTAGTCGACGAGTAATTCACAACAGCGCTACAGTGCTAGCAGTGTTGATACAAAATAGACCAACGACAGCGATAAATAAAGCTAGCGTTGCATTATATCTACAACAACAGTTGCCGAAGTTGACATTTCGGCAGAAAGGAACTCAAGGGATTTCGCAGAGTGAGAAAGAAGTGGCAGATGAATTATTAGCTCTTCTACATGATGAGTCAGTGGAGTGTGTGGTGTTATATACGCTTGGCTGTGCGGACAAAGTACATGAACGTTGCTCAAGTAGTGGATACTAAACATAATTACGTATATGGAAAATCATCCTCAGCATAGTAAAAAAAAACAGTTTTTAACAGATTTCTAATGTAACCTACGGATACTGAGGGAGAACAAGGCACACTTGTTACAAAAACTGATGTTTGTGCGTTTCAAGGATGCTCGTTACAATTCACAGAATGTGGATGATAGTGACCTGTTACGTTCTGCACATCAAATTGCGCGTGACATAGATTACGGTGATTTCAAGGGGAGCCGTGGATGGTTGCATAACTCCTACATCTACAGCTACATCTACATCTACATGGATACTCCGCAAATCACATTTAAGTGCCTGGCAGAGGGTTCATCGAACCTTCGAACTTCAAGCAGTGCCACAAAACTGGAAGACGTCAGATAACGAAATTTCGAACAAAGCGTCAACTTGACGATGCGCAGCAAACTGCGGAAACAGAACGAAAATTTATAGGGTAGATGAATAGACAAACTTATCCTATCGCTCAGTTAGTAATTTGCCCACAACTCTGACCAATCGCGATTTGAAGAGAAAATGCATATGAAAGGAACCCTGGTAATTAGAACTACCAAGAGAATTGTATCAAGATCCATGCCTTAACGCATTCGTATACAATTAATCTGGATGGTAAACTGGCTGGAAAGTTATTTATTGTGCTGCGAGAAGTTGGAGGTGTTCTAACCCCAACGGTTCTTTCTTGTGTGCATGATCTTGCAAGAGCAATAGGCAATATTTATGTTACAGCAAGAAAGAGTAGGAAAATGGGTGTAAGGCAACTACAGCTATGGTATGAGGACTGTTTTTGACCAGTAACTTGTCAAAATAACTTGCTTTTGTTTCATTCCTGATCTACGTATAAAAATGATGCTCCTTTAGAACAAACTATCCCTCATGAAAAGTGTGTGACATTGTAATTCACACCATCTGGAAACACTGGGCAGATTCAGCCTCTTGACGTTTGTTTTTCCGTGCCTATAAAACATATTATAGCACTATCTGCCGCTATGCTTTAAAGGATAACCAATTTCACGAAAAGTTCCACGACAGACTGTTTCGAATTCGGTTGCGGTTGCATGCCACCACATTACATCAGTTCTCATCACCCCGTTTCGCCAATGTGATTCTATACACTCTTTAAGAGTGAATGCCTAGCTGAAAGTCGTGCACGGTTTGTTAACTCCCAAGGATTCGCCTTCGATCTTGGTGAAGCGAAATTTTCTGATCACTGTATTCGTGGTGCAAGTTAATGGTTTGTTTTGAACACAGTTCAGAGTTTGAGCTCTGCACCTCCCAGACACTCATTTTCTGTCGCCATCCTGATGACCGCCATGAGTCATTAGCACCTGATATTTTTCCTGACATAACAGTTAACAGAATCATTTCAAACGAGCGTTCCTAAGATAGAATTTGCAACCTCGCACTCAAAGAGTTCCTTGTAAGACTATGGACCAAAACCTCCTCGCCATCCTTGTTGTATAGACTGCAAAAACTCATTGCAGCTCATATTCTTTTTTTTTATCTGTCAAAAGCCGAAGAATGCACATGGGACACACTTCTTTGTAACCTAACTCACCACTCTCCAGTTTGGTAAAATACTGGTCGTGAAATTTCGAAAAGTATAAGTTCCGCTAATTAATAGTGAAACGTGTATACTGTTGTATTTTTTCCCCAGATCTTGATTCGAGTCCGCCAGTCACAACTGAGGGTCCGTCTGATCGTTCATCGTCATGAATATTCTTTTGTCCATCATTAAACAGGATATATTTAGTTTCTGTCACAGTTGCACGCATATTCTTTAATGCTATCTAGTGTCGAAAGAGTCTCTTCATTTTCGAATCACTGCCTGCGTTTTTATCATGTGAATGTAAAATAATTACAGTGTAATATATAAAGATTTTGGTGTGTTTTTATAGCATACATTCGAAATGGCTGCCCTTGACCCTATTGAATTTCGACACACTAGATAACTTCTTTTGGATGAAGACACCGCCAACGGCTCAAAAATCATTGGACTCAATCGAAACCAGTCACCATTAAGGAATATGTATGCAACTGTCACAAGAAGCTAAATAAATAATAACGTCAAGTTACTGGCCCTTTATGCTAACACGATGTTGGAATTACACAAATAATGCACCATTTTCGAACAGAAGCGTCATTCATGGCATTCCCGTAAACTTCGATTATTCGTATGCAAATTTCGATAGAGTGGACTTCTTTGGCACTCAAAAACCATATTTCCGACTAAATAGCTTGTTTCTGTACAGCACAACAGGTTGACGCACCGTAATTATTATCACCACCGAAATCTGTGCCCAATGAATTCGAATAGCATTTACAGGAAGATGGAGACGAAATGGTAAATGGCAGAAAAGAGTAACGTGAGAGACGAATGAATCAGGAGAAGCAAATGTGGTGATTTGAGCACTTACCAGGTGGAGCTATTAGTTCCATTTACGTTTGCCCGTGAATAAACGCTTCATGTCCTTCCTTTTGTGTCATTTCTCCTTCACATGTGATACACCAGGAGTAGTCAGGTATCGTGTTTACTTCCCAGTGACCTTGACAAAGATATTCCAAAGTTTTAAGTTCCTAATTCAACAGTTCACCACGTCCTTCTGATGTGTTAGCCATTATCCTGAAAATTGTCTAGGTGTGATATTAGAAAATGTAGTTTTGGAGAGACTTTGCAGCCTTTATAAACGAATATAGATATCTTCCACTATTTCACTGAAGTCTGGCTGCGTATTCTGCCCAAGGAAACGATGTACAACATTTTTAAACTTCTCCAAGCTTGCTGTTCTACTTTCGTCTTTGTAATTTCAAAGTGTTCATCAGACGATAGATTTGGGAACCAGCTACACACGTATTGGAAACAGTTTCCTGTTTTGTTCAATGCTTTCACGTACTGTTTTATCAGTCCTCACTTGATGTGCAGTGGAGACAATAAAATGTGATCTGCAGGTCACTTTCGTCTACTCCACTGCTCATCATATGCTCTACTGTACTATTCACACATACAGCAATGTATCTTGGTGTTTGCTGGTCGAGAAGAATGGCACTCACTTTACAATCACGACACACAAGCCTCTGGTGTTCTTCATACTTCAGACTGTGAAGGTGTACTTTACGGTACTGTACGGCTCTTTTAAATGTATTGAATACGCAGATGGAATTGATGGTAGCTGATTTCCAATATGTAGCAATACTGCTTCCAGACTTCGCTACTATCATACTTCTGAGCTCCCGCTTTCGTCACTGCAGTGCAGAGAAAACTGAGTGTGATGGAAAAAAGCTAATATCATTTTCGTATTCAGGGGTGTCAAGTTAGTAAACATCAGCACTTACTTTTCAATCAAAAGAATCCATGTCGACCTTTGTTACGCTACAAATCTCTCAATTGACGTGATCATTAACCTTCATAGTGTGTCCCGGCTATTCTGCCGATCTGTTGCTTCCGTTTTATGCACAATACTTCGTCGAGAGATCCAGCCGCCTTTGTGTTACGTGTACTCGCTGTCTGGACTCCAATCGGGCTGTGAACTATTGTTGGTCTCATGCCGCTGTTTTTAGCCGAGTTAATTCCTGACTCTCACTACGCCCGTTGATGTTCGTTTCGTTTCAAAAATGGTTCAAATGGCTCTGAGCACTATGAGACTTAACTGCTGAGGCCATCAGTCCCTAGAACTTAGAACTACTTAAACCTAACCAACCTAAGGACGTCACACACATCCATGTCCGAGGCAGGATTCGAACCTGCGACTGTAGCGGTCGCGCGGTTCCAGACTGTAGCGCCTAGAACCGCTCGGCCACAACAGCCGGCCGTTTCGTTACCACAAGACGCACAGATATTGCATGAAACTCAAATTCCCTCAGCGTTTTCCAACTCTAGTGGATGTGATGCCCAGTGAGAATTTAATAAATTAAGTGCAGAGACTCAGGCGTTTGTTCGTCATTACTTTGAGCGGTACTAGAAGGTCACGTCTTGTGTTTAATTCATTCTTCCATCCGAGGCTTGGTTTAGGTTTGAAAGCAATATGTATTTGCACAGCTGCTGACTTGCTAGGCCTAACACAGGTGAAGATTTTCTTTCAGGATTTACTTCCTTAGTCTTTGAAGATTCCTCTTCTCCATAAGACAGTGGTGTCCTCTTCTAATTATCTCTAGGGAGGATGGGTTGCCTCATCCGCCATCTCCGCCATTCCGAAATTCTCCTTCTCTGCCGAAGGTGCCGTTAAGGTCCAGACAGGCAACAGACGATCGGAATGGTTTGAACCAAAGAGAGGTGTCCAGCAAGGAAGTGCCCTATCACCACTCCAATTGGTAATAGAAATGGACAAGATCATAAAATCCATCAAGAAAATAGACAGCGAACCAAATTCCCTGGCTTTTGCTGATGATTTGATAGTAGGGAGAGACAGAAGCTGAAGCACAGAAGAAATTTAATGATTGGAAGGAGCAACACATTCAAAACTTTCGGACTAAAAAAAAGGAAATGACTATCAACAGGCAAGGAACAACTACAAATGTATTTCTAGAAGGAGTCAAAGTAGAATCTGTTTCACATTTCACGTATCTAGGAATCATGATCTCGAAAGACAACACCGTTAAGCAGGAAATACTCAGCAAGACACAGAAAGCATCTAATTTTTACATTAAAATCAGAAATCTTCTCTGGGATGAAAAATGCCACGAAAAGCAAAAGCGACCATTTACCACACCTATTTCATACCAGTCCTAACATATTGTTTAGAAACATGTGCCCTACTAAACAAAGACCTCAGCAGAGTTCAGGCAACAGGAGTGAGATTCATTGGAACTATGAACCAAACGACGAGAAAGGACAAAATCAGGAATGGGGTGAATAGAAAAGTAGCTGGTATTGACGTTCCTGTTAGCAGTGTCGTAAAGAAACGCAGGCTTCAGTGGTATGGACACATAATGAGAATGAACAGTTAACGACCTCACAAAAGGTGTTTCAACCTTAACCTCATAGGAAGAAGGCCACGGGGAAGACCAAGAAAACGCTGGATAGAGACTATAAGAGCAGATGTGCAGGAGAAAGGACACAAATGGGAAGCTGTCCTGGAACAGATCTATGAAGACAGAACAAGATGGCGAGCGCTTGTACACCACACCCGGGAAACTGGAATTGGAAAACGATGATGATGATGAACAGGAGGAGGAACCCAGGCGTTATTTAAACGAACAGATCCCTGAAAACCTACGTCTCCTCCTCTCTCGAAGCATCGAGCCATCAACGTCCGTCACAAAGAAAGTAGGTGCTAAAATCTTTGGCCCATAAAGCTCGAACAGTTTCAGAGAAAGAGAGACTCGTCGAAGAATTACAACACCTACGAACAGTGTCCCAAAGAAACAGGTACTCAGATCATCAAATTGAACGGGCAATGCTGTTAAAACAAAGAATGCCTTAGAAAGGGGTTGAGACTGAGACAGAGGAAGAGGGGGCACATCCACAGTAGTGTGTGGTATAAGGTGAGAATTTGTGTGTGACGGGAGGCATGTTGGGATAGCCCATGAGGCTGTTTTGACCACTGTGTCCAGATGGCGTAGTGCTCTGCGTATCTGACTAGTAATCAGGAGACCTGGCTCCGATTCCCGGCTCGGTACAAATTATCGACTTGCCGCGTTGATATAAGTTAATGCCCATTGGCAGCTAATGTCTTCAGTTCCTTTTTATCTAGAGGAAGAGAAATAAAAAATCGCTTATCTACACTCAGCTGGCCCAATACCCGGAAATGTCGGTAGACTCATACGGAAACATCGCATACAGCGTATTTCACTCCGTTGAGATTAAATTCTATGAAATGGACGATATAAGTCTCCGGAAGCTAGATGTGTTGAAAGGTGGTTACACTGAGTCACAGCGCCAGAGACTGCGCCAAGGATTATTATTCCGCCGCCTCCACTGGTGCGGTAGTAGTTGAGAGGATGTCGAGGGCAGTTGTTCTGTTGGGCGAGAGAGTAGATGGTGTTCGGTTGGTGTAATGTATAGATGGAAGAAGTTTCAATTGTCTCAGTGTATTTGAGAAAGGAAATGGGCTTTTGATTTATGATGCTGGTGTAATGGAAAATTTTCGTCAGTACATAATGAGGTAAAAAGGTGTTACAGTTTTCTTTAATGGCAATGCCCCTTGCTCACAGGTACAGTCAACAAAGCATCTGGCTCGTGTTCATTTATTAGACTTGTAATTCTGGTTTGTATGTGAAATTATAGTATTTCTGGTTTTTCAATTAGTTCATTGTAAATGGTGTTTAAAATATTATGTCGTATTGAAAAAGAACCGAGCCAGATATATGTACGTTGAGTCACACTACCACACACAGAACAGTTACACTTGTGCTTTGTTGTTTCGTAGCTTTTATTGTTGCAGTGGACTTAATTAATCAATTGTGTCAATGGAAATTCCTTGTCATACTTTATTTTTATTTTATGCAGTCAGATTGCGTGCTAATACTAGTCAGGGCCAACCGGTTACGAGACTTCGTAACCGGTCACACAGCTACTAAAATTATTGCATTTATTCATTAATTCTTTTAATTAAGCCCCATGCAGTGTATCGCATTCCCTGCGAATGTTGCACGTCTTAGGTGTTGGGGCAGGCTATCAGAACAGCCGAGGAGAGATGCAAGGAAAGTTAAGGCCGGTTCCCACTAGAGCGCGGCAGCGCGGCGTGCGGCAGCGGCAGCGGTAAACGTTTTCCGCGTTGACGCGGCGGCTCGCGGAATTGGCGTTCCCATCTGGAAGCGGCAGGCGTTAGCGGTAGCCAATGACGGACAGCCACTGAGGTACGGGGCAGGACCCACTGAAACGCGCGGTGCGTTTGATTAACTATATCTTACACCTACATGAAGGAAAGACGAAGTTGGGTGAAGACATACCAATTTTTCATTTTCTGTACAATGTACTCTTTCACATATTTCATTATTCATGTTTTCTCATTTCACAATGAACAGATTTCATGACTACCGTTCACGATTGTTCACTATCTCCTAACACATTGAAACAATGTACGACAAAAGAAATTATTCAGATAGTTAAGCGAGACAAAAATTTAAAATGTGATACGGTAGCAGGTACACGAAACAGTAAGAACACAAAGGCTAGGTGGAAGGGATGAAAGTGGAAGCCACTTGATAGAACTTCGCACAGAGCATCATTTAATCATCGCCAGCACCTTGCTTAAGAATCACGAAAGAATAATATATATTTGGAACGGTTTTCGAAACCAGATTTTAAATTGTAAGGCATTTCCTGGTGTAGACGCAAACCTGACTGAAGACTGTCAATAGCAAGAAAAGCTTGCTGAAAAAGAAAATTTGTTCACGCCGAATATAAATTCTAATGGTTGGATACTATTTTACAAAGGTATTTGTGTGGAGTGCAGCCTTGTATGTAAGTGAAACTTGGATGATGAACAGTTCTGTCAAAAAGACAATAGACGCTTTCAAAACGTGGTGATTCATAAGAATCCTGAACATTAGATATGAGGATCGTGTGACTAAAGAAGAGGTACGGAATTAAATAGAGGAGGAAGAGGAAATTACGGCACAACTTTGACCACAATAGGGGTAGTTGACAGGACGTATTATGGGGCGTCAAAGAGTGAGGACAAAGGGGTTGGGTGATACTATTCTGATAATAATCATCTGTTGAAATACTATTCTACTATTTTATCTATTAATGTAAGCAGTGAATTTACTCTTCCATGCACTCCTCCACAAAACATTTAAACCGAAACTGAAATCAGCTGAACACCAAATCTTTCAACCACTGTCTGACAACTACTGGATTCACTTTCAACTTTCTATAACTATCACCGGCTAGCCACACACACATACAGATATAAGGAGAACAAAAATAAACAAACATTAGTTTTCAGCATATAATTCTGCAGTTTGGCAACATGTACATAAACAAACCAGACAGGAAGGGACATGAGGCGAACACACTGTAGTTACGACTTCAAATCAGAGTTTTCAGTAAAACGTCTACTGCTAGAGTGACAGAAGAAAAAAGAGCGAACATGAAAATGTGCTTATGTTCCATAATCTAAGTTTTAGTTCAACCTCCAGCATGTGACCAGGTGAGGGGAAACGTATATGTCCGCCAAAAACTCGATTCACTGTAAGTAGTCACTCATTCACGTAAAAAAAGATGTGAACTGTTTTATAATCTGCAAGTATCACATATCAAAACAAAACTGAATCATTCTAGATTCCACCGAAGATGCCTTAAAGTAAAAGGCGAAACGCGTCTTGAATCAGTAAAGTACACTGGATAAAGAAAAAAGAAAGGAAATAATCAATATCTCTACATATTTAGTAAATTACATCTTATGACATACCAGCAAATTAGTTTCGGTTTAACTTCTCATTCGACATGCTATTAATGCCGTTTAAAAAAATTCATCTATCCCTTCTGAAAAACTGTAGTTACTTTCATATCTCGGTAGATAAACAGATTTAGGATATTTATCATGCGACGCAATACATGACTTTTCACAAGTTATCGTTTGCAAAAAAGCACGTTTCGATTTCTTGAAACGTTTACGAAATTTGCGGTTGATACAACCACATGGTTTACGACGAGCAGGACGAAGTATCGGTCGCGTCGCGAGCGAGCCGCCTGCGGTCACGGCACAGCCCGTCCGCCGACATATCATCCAATATCTCGAGAACGGTGATAGCTATCGATCTGCTCTCAGCTTTAGAAACAATTTCGGTATGTTGACTAAATTTCATACGCAATAATGTATAACCTAAAATGAACTGTACGCAAAGTCCACGCAATGCGTTTTCACCTCTGCACACTCATTAAAATTTCGTGTAAAGGTTTACGTAAATGCGATACAGCAAGTAACCACGACGAATAACGAAAAGAAATTCGGTCCTTTATCGAGAGAAGATATCAGGCTGTAACATGCCCAAGAATCAAATTTTTCTACCGAATAGTTTCCTTGGAATCGGATGATATGATTTTCATAGCTGCCGCCGCGTCCGCGCCAGCGCTTCGGCGGAACTTCGTGTGGCCCGGGGTGCCGTACCTGACGTCACGCTCAGCGCGTTCTGTGATTGGCGGCGCGCACCTGGAGCGCGTCACGCGGCAGCGGAAGCGGTTCGACATGGGCAAACCGCGACGCAGAGCCCGCCGCGCCTTGCCGCTGACGCCGTTTCCATGGCAACCACGCCGCTGACGCGCGGTTTTGACGCGCGTCAGCCCTAGTGGGAACCGGCCTTTAGTGGCACAAGCGACTGAGGCAACCAAGCACTGCCTCGAATATAATCACGAAAAGAAATACGGTGAGACCAATATCGTGGTGCAAACGCCAAGTATGTGGGATTGCATAATTAAGAAGTCTACTTAAACAAAAGTATCAGAACACCTAATAAACAGAGAAGGCGGTTTCAGTTTAAATAGCTCATCGGATGCGACACTCAGTTTACTACGATCTCGCCGGCCATTACATCCACCAAAGTTGCAAAACTCTGACAGAATATGTGTTTCAAAAATATCCATGTGATCTCTGAAATACAAAAGAGCGTCCTAGGCTGTAGTGGGCGTCGGGAATCGAACTCGGCTATAAATTGCGGCGTTACACAAACAGTAGTTCAGAGTCCGGTTGGAGTCCAGGGAGCGAGAGCATAACAAAGACCTGCAGCATCTGAAGAAGATGGCTGGATCGGTCGCCGAAATATTTTGCGTAAAATGGAAACAACAACTCGGTAGAGGACCCGGAAGCGTAACACATTGAAGTCAAAGGCACGTGATATCTCCTAACACCGTGTCGGATCTTCTTTTTCGTGGCGCAGAGCAGCAACTCGACGTGGCGTGGACTCAACAAGTCGTTGGAAGTCCTCCGCAGCCATGCTGCCGTTACCGCCGTCCATAATTGCGAAAGTGTAGCCGGCGCAAGATTTTGTCCACGAACTGACCTCTTGATCACGTCACATAAATGTTTCATGGTGTAAGTAGGCTGTTTATATTTTCTTATTGGCAACGTTACGTAGCGCTCTGTACGAAAATCACTGGCTGTGCTGTGTGCAGCCTGTGGCTAGTTTGCATTGTTGTCTGCCATTGTAGTGTTAGGCAGCGGCAGCTGGATGTGAACAGCGCGTAGCGTTGCGCAGTTGGAGGTGAGCCGCCAGCAGTGGTGGATGTGGGGAGAGAGATGGCGGAGTTTTGTAATTTGTCATGAACTGCTATATATATATATATGATGAAATTAAGGTAAATACAGTGTTTGTTCTCTATTAAAATCTTTCATTTGCTAACTATCCCTATCAGTAGTTAGTGCCTTCAGTAGGTTGAATCTTTTATTTAGCTGGCAATAGTGGCGCTCGCTGTATTGCAGTAGTTCGAGTAACGAAGATTTTTGTGAGGTAAGTGATTTGTGAAAGGTATAGGTTAAAGTTACTCAGGGCCATTCTTTTGCAGGGATCTTTGATAGTCAGATTGCGTTGCGCTAAAAACATTGTGTGTCAGTTTAAGCACAGTCGTGTATAAATTGTTCTAAGGGGACGTTTCAATGGGATTCATGTCGGGAGATCTGGGTGGGCAAATGGTCGATCCGTGTGGCCAGACTATTTATTCGAATTGCCCAGAAAGCTGTTCAAACCAGTCGCTATCAACTGTGATCCGGCGACATGGCGCACTGTCACCCACAAAAATTCCACCGTTGTTTGGGAACATGAAATTCATGGACGGCTGCAAATAGTCACCAAGTAGCTGAACACTGCCATTTCTGGTCGATGGTCGGTTAACGCAGTCGACTCCATGCAAACACAACCCACACCATTAAGTAGCCACCACATACTTCCTAGCAGACAACTTGGGTCGATGGTCTCGTGGTGTCTGCGTCACAATCGAACACTATCATCAGCTTTTATCAACTGTAACCGGGACTCATCTGACCAGGCCACTGTTTTCCAGTCGTCTAGGGTCCAGCCGAAGCGGTCCTCAGCCCAGAAGAGCCGCTGCCGGCGATGTCGTGCCGTTAACAAGGCACTCGCATCGGTTGTTTACTGCGATACCCCATTAACGCCGAATTTCGCCGCACTATCCCAAGGGATACGTTCGCCGTACTCCCACACTGACTTCTGCGATTATTTCATGCGTTGTTGCATGTGTATTGGCACTGACAATTCGTAAACGCCGCTGCTCTCGATCGTGGCTGTCGGCCACTGCGTTGTTCGTGTGAGAGGTAATGCCTGAAATTTGGTATTCTCGGCACACTCTCGACCCTGTGGATCCCGAAACATTGAATCCCCTGACGATTTTCGAAGTGGGATGTCCCATGTGTCTAGCTCCAACTACCATTTCCGCGTTCAGAGTCTGTTAATTCCCGTTGTGCAGCCAGAATCACGTCGGAAATCTTTTCGTGTGAAATCACAGCTTCGCCAATACACTGCCCTTTTACAGCGTGCGTACGCGGTACTACCGCCATTTGTATATATGCATGTCACTATCCCATGACTTCCGTCACCTGTGTATACCGATTTGGATTTCTTGACACTGCATCGTGCGGCAACATATGTAAAAGACACGTCTGCAAATTCCTGTAGTAAGTAACGCTACACATTCGACAGTTAGCCTCAGAATGAAAACAGTGGTTATCTCCAGCGAACGAATGACAAATAGTTGTGTATTGGTTCCTAAGTAGTGCCCGCAATGTCGA
Organism: Schistocerca cancellata; assembly: GCF_023864275.1. Taxonomy (NCBI): domain Eukaryota; kingdom Metazoa; phylum Arthropoda; class Insecta; order Orthoptera; family Acrididae; genus Schistocerca; species Schistocerca cancellata. The sequence goes on from NC_064631.1 coordinate 403,773,866, forward strand.
CTTGGTAAGCAGTTATTGTGAATTTATATAGCATTTTATAAATATGTGATTCACTCCTATTACTCAGGCAAGAGCTGGTGGTGCCTTCATGTCATTCGTCGTAAGTGTAAGCAATGATGATCAGTGCCATTGCGTTAGGTGTTGTGTTCAGTAACACGGCTGTCGCCACACAAAAGCAGCAATGGGTGACTGGATATGTTACCTTAAATGCAAGAAAATGTGAAAACATGTTAATTATTTAGATCAATCACTTATAAAACTGGTAATATTTTGTTAGTCTCCAAGTAATAGTGACATCAAGGAAAGTGAAATAACATAAAGTCTGTGTGTGTGTGTGTGTGTGTGTGTGTGTGGGTGTGTGTGAAGCTACTGCAATTAATTTAGTTGAGGTCGAACAGAAACAAAATTTTGCAGAAGTAAAAGGAATTACTAAATACAGTGGAGACTCGATTAACTGGACTAATTGTTGTAAGTAATTCGGATAATAGATAAACTGAAGGTATGAATAAAAGCGAAGTTTGTGTTATTAACTATAGAAAGGTAACCTACGCGACCTGCATATCGTTATCCTCTAGGTGCATTGTCATATCGTTTTATTGGTAGGGTCAATACGTAATGTTGGGTGGTTATTCAAAACAACAAAAACAAATTAAATTTATTAAAATTAACAAAAATCCAAGTTTATTAAGTGATTAGACACGTACGTATGTACGTACATATTTTCGTAAAATTAGTAAAATACTGCAACCTTAATCCTGAAATATCTAACATAAGCCACGTAGGATTGTCATTGTAGTTTAATTTTGTTTAAAATATTTGCTGATTGACATTCTACGTAGACAATTGTTTCTCTCCATTGCTGCTACATCACGAATTCGGAATAACTTTAGTGAACTCACGGCATCATACTCTGTTTTTTGAACCATTTGAAAGCTGTTCGCAAGACTTGAAATGGTTTCGCATGAAATGTCCTGCATCATTTTCTGCATCTACGTTTTCTTCTGTTTCATCTTCTTGCATTTCTGCTGTTCGTTGGCCTGCACTATGTTTTCAACAATTTCATCATTCGACATGATCTGAAAATCTTGATCGTTACTGCCACAAGTGATCCACTCTTTTATATCATCGGCATCGCATTCCCGGCAGATTTTGTATGTCTGTCATTAGCTCATTTATGTCCTGCAAAATAGAATCATCCGTATCGGTTACTGAATTTTCGGGCCCCCGTTTTAGTATTCTGTTCCACGCGTTGTTCACAGTCTTCCTATTAATCAAATCCCACGCGCCTACAACCATGGAACAGCATTTCTTTAAATTTATTTGCTTGAAAAATGACAAGACTACTTCTTCTTTATCTTCATCAACAGATAGCATTATTAAAGTTGTATTCTATAAACTCGTTTTAATGTTTCAAATGGTTAAAATGGCTCTTAGCATTATGGGACTTAACTTCTGAGGTCATGAGTCCCCTGGAACTTAGAACTACTTAAACCTAACTAACCTAAGCACATCACACACACCCATGCCCGAGGCAGGATTCGAACCTGTGACCGGAGCGGTCGCGCGGTTCCAGACTGTAGCGCCTAGAAGCTCTCGGCCACACTGGCCGGCTTTAATGTTTCAATACCAGTTCATTGACTAACCTAGGACCAGTTTCTCCCTTTTTAATGAATCAATTACAGTTTCCTTTTTTAATTTTTAAACGATAATGCCACTGTCTTGAGCATTGACATTTTTAAGCAGATACACAACAAAGTGTTATGTGGTTATAATTAAAGTGTCCCTGTGTCACACGTTATAATACGGAAGGTAATTACCGTGCGACTACCAAACTTGGTAGCATTCATGTCCAGAGTATGGGGTGATTGATTTCCATGCGTCACAGCGCCACCGCCCAGTTCCAACTATGGCCACTAGTGCCGTGATCAGTCATCGTGATTCGTAGTATCACTCACCTGACCTCCAACATGAACTTGGACAAAAGGAGCAGGGCATTATTGGTGAAGCTCTATTATCAAAACAATAGCAATGCTGCAACTGCACTTCGAGAATATCGTCGGCTGAGAGGATTACAGAAGAGTCCTCTTCCTCCACCTGCTGTGCGGAGCATGATAAAGAAGTTCGAATCAACTGGAGAACTGGACGTCACTCTGGGAAGAGGGTGGTTGAAAAAATCGCCGTTGCTATGGCAGACAACGCTGCACGCAGTTCCCGATCGACAGGCAGTGAGCGTGCTGTGTCGTGACTGTTGAAAATCCAGTGGGCCTCTGTACGGTAGGTGCTTCGAGCCATTCTCAAATGGTACCCATACAAGATCCATATCGTACAGCTGCTTGCACCACAGGACGTACAACGAGTGTTGACTTCGATCTCCACTTTCTCGCAGGCATTGAAGTTAACCACGGCTGTCCTATGGACAGACGAAGCTCATTTTTCTCTGACACGTGACGTGAACACACAGAATTGCCGAGTTTGGAGATCTTCACCTCCAGTGATCGTGCATGAAGTTCCTCTGTATGGTGAACGTGTCACTGAATGGTGTGGCTTCACGGCTACGTTCACCATTGGCCAATTCGTTTTTGAACAGGTTGGCGCTCAAGATCCAAAGACGTGCAGTGTGACTGGCCAGCGTTACTGCGATACGCTTCGCCAGCATGTCATACTCGCCGTACAGGAGAGAGACGCATTAAACCCAACAGTTTTCATGCAAGATGGGACCCCACCTGCTTCTCCGAAACACATTTGGACATGATCAAATTACCAGCCAATCGTTTCCAAGTGCTTGGCCGGCTCTCCCTGTGATTTCTGGTTGTAGGGCTACCTGAAGGACGGATATTACCAGGGGAACATTCACACTCGTGCTGATCTGAAGCGTACCATATCAAGAGACGTAGCCAGAGTACCTACGGACGTGCTTCATTCTGCTGTGCAGAATACTATCCTGCGCTTTCAGACTTTTCTGGACACTGATGGGCCCTACACTGAGCCCCTTTTGTAGCAATAATGGTACCGGTATGTAATGGTATGATGTACAGTAGTAGGACATTAAAAGTTTTTAAAATTGGATTGATTGTGCATTATTTCTCTTCCCCGTGTCCTTAACATTAATGCTAGCAAGTTCGGTCCTCGTATGATAATTATTTTTTGTATTATAACGTATTAAATAGGGAAGTTTGATTATAACCACCCGCCACAGTGGCATATAGACTGGCAACTGCCTCACTCCAACAATAACGGGTAGTTCGAGCGCGACATGTCCGCGTACGCACGAATTATACAACAAAGATATTTGCTTGCGGTTGACAATCTGATCACGAATCCGTGTAACTGCAGTACAGATAGCCGAGTCTCCACTGTACACTTCTCTCCATTAAGTGGCTCTAAGCACAATGAGACTTAACAGCTGAGGTCATCAGTCCCCTAGAACTTAGAACTACTTAAACCTAACTAACCTAAGGACATCACACTCATCTATGCCCGCGGCATGATTCGAACCTGCGACCGTAGCAGCCGCGTGGTTCCGGACTGAAGTGCCTAGAACCGCTTGGCTACCGCGGCCGGCTCTCCATTAAAACTGCTTCACCAGGAGGGGTAGTAAGCAACGAAATTTTACTATATTTGCCTATATACTGTAATAGGGAGAATAAACGATTAAATTTGTAGGAGATTTGGGGGTACACAGGGCGACAAATTTAGTACCGAGAGCTGCCACCTCCGACAGCAACGCTTCTAAACTGGCTGCGCATCCGGTGAAACGGGGCCTGAACGCCAGATGAAGGTACATCATTCCACGCTGTTTCAGCTCTATCCGAGGCATCACCAGCCATAGCGGATGGCAAGTGGTGGTGTGCCACTTCCTCGTCATCCGAGGACGTGATGTTTTCAATGGGCGAGAGATCTGGAGGAGATGTTGGCCTATGGCATCGTGGTGAGGTGGGACGAGCTCGTCAGATCAAAACTTTCTTTTCTTTTAATTTTTCTTTTCGAACGACCTCCGTGTTACAAACGCCAGTTTGGGTTCGCTGCACGGTTGTCGTCATTCCGGAAACAGGAGCAGGTGGCGCGTAGGGTAAGGGTGTCTGGTATGGTGTGTGCTGGCTCGATTTCCGCGTCGCGACTGGGCGTGTGAGGGCTGCAGGAGGGGAATGGCGGAGAGCGCTGCGGCGGCAAAACAAAAAGTCATTACCGGCAGGCGAGCCCGCTGTGGACAAATACGCAGCGCAGCGCAGAGGCGCGGTGCTGTGCTGTGCTGTGCTGTGCGGCCGCTTTGGCCTGCAGCGAGAGCGCGCAGAGCAGGGCACGACACACGCAAACACGGCGCGCCCACAAAGGCCCGCCGTTTGATTCGCAACTCGCGACGGCGCTGCGTGGCGCGGGGTCGCCGCCGGGGGTCCACCGCTGCAGGCGTGTACACAGCGACACGGCGAAAGCGACTCTGCACAGGCAAAAACACTGACATCACGGCACCCTGTACGGGAAGATAGAGGGCTCTGCTCCAGCTGAAGCACTTTGCCAATATTTTGATGTATTGCAGGAAGAAGTAAAATCATTAGGATGATACAACTGTGCATGGATGGCTGAGAGGCCTCCAGCTTCCCAGTCAAAACAGGCTTACGACAAGGAAATGTCCGAAAGAACAGGTGCCATCTTCGTATCGTTTAAGGCTAACCGGGTGATGACCTTCTTCAGTGCGGATGCGCACGATTTGCCTGAACTCTTACGGGCCTCGGTGGATTGTCTGCCGCGAGTAATGGGTATAATGGCAGGGGCACTACGAATGTAGTGTGTAGACTATAAGTTGAGAATGTGGGTCTCACGGGGAGCGTGCCGGCGATAAATCCCTGCAGTCGCACTATCCTCTGTGCCTTGGGTGGCTCAGATGGATAGAGCGTCTTCCACGTAAGCAGGAGATCCCGGGTTCGAGTCCCGGTCGGGGGACACATTTTCAACTGTCCCCTTTGATGTATATCAACGCCCATCAGCAGCTAATGGTATTGACTTAATTGTAATTTCATTCTTTCAAGTGTTCTCTTCAACCTTACATTGTAGAAAGTGATTCGAGAGAGTAATTTATAGCTATTCGAGTTCAATAGTCTCCGATTCTAACACAGTGAAATAAAACTCCTGGCATACGTAGATGATGTAGTCTTACTCAGTAAAACGGAAGAAGAGCTGAAGGCCATGTACAGATGTCTCAGGCACAGTGCCAGCAAAATAGAACTTTTGTCAAACCAAGAGAAAACAGGATATATGAAAATAGGTCGTGTCATAAACCCAAATCCACACTTTGATATTGACCATAATTCTAGATTTAGAAACGTTCGTCAGTTTAAATACCTTGGATCACGCTTTAGCAGTAAAAATGTCATAACACTGGATATAAATAAGAAAATAGCCTCAGGACCATGATCTCTGTAGCTCTAAGCAGCCCACGTAAAAGTAAAGCTTTGTCATTCACCAAAAAGATGAAGGTGTATAACACTATTATCTGCCCAGTTGTACTGTATGGTTCGGAAATCTGGACGCTTATCAAGACAGAAAGAGAAAAAATGAATGCTTTTGAAAGAAAAGTAATGAAAAAAGGTTGGGGACCTGTGTTGGAGAAAGACAACTGGAAATTTATCAGTTAATGAAGCAACCCACAATAGTCCAAAAATTAAAAGGTAGGACACTGCAGTGGGCTTGGCATGTGGCTGAATTGGAAGCCAACAGAGTTCCTAAGAAAGCATTTGAGGGCACTTTCAAAGCAACAAGACCAACGGGCCGACCTCGCACATGGTGCAAAGATGACACAGAAAAGGACGTCGCAGCATTAGGAATCCACGCAGGGTGGAAAGAGACAGCGAGAGATGGAACAAGATGGAAGCAGATCGTTGATGCATCGCGTGGTCTTAAGGGTCCGTGATTGCTGAAAAGAAGAAGATGGCTGGAGCAAGATGAAGATTTCTCGGACTGACATGGAGCTAGTATTATCGAGAACAAAAGACAAAAAATTTGTTACCCGCTGGAGACATCGCCTCTAATCTTAATAATGGCTTCAGTTCTCGAGTAAGAGAATCCACAAGCTTCTGCAGTTATGTCATCTCAAGCTGAAACTTCTCATATTTATTGAATCCCGTAGAGCATGGTTAGATGACATGAGCAGAGAATGGAAAAGAGACAGAACACCATCAAGCAAAAATATTCAGAGGAACAAGAGTGAGAGCTTGTTGTTATTCGCAGACGATCAAGTTATCATACCAGAAAATGAATATAAATTGCAGATGGCGTTACATCAAATACATTAAATAAATTCAAGCTAGAATCTGACTATATCTGCAAATACACTTAAAACCGTGGCCTTTTTAGGTTTTCAGTCAGGACGAACAAAAATATTCGTCAACAATAAACCAATAGAACAGCTAGCCTTTTTCCAACATTGAGGATGTGACATATCATATGAACAAGATATGGATATACAGAAAAAAACTTAATACTTACCAGCGTATATGACGCATACTAAGGAAAACACGTACGGACAAATCAAAGGAAGAGACACAATTGAAATTTTACGAGGTCATGTCAGTCCCCTGTATATTATATGGGACGAAAAGATGGACAATGAGAAACAGAGATTTACAACTAGAAGCGTCAGAACTGAAATTACTAACACCAGTGAAAGGCTACACTACAGAAGACAAAATCAGGAATTAAGTAGTAAGAGAAGAATTAGGGATGAGACCAATAACGAAAAAAGTAGTCCATACAAAGAAAAACGAATAAAACACATTGAAGCAGGCCACGATGCTGATGCCCCCCTCCCAGGATCGATCTTTGCATGTAGTAACTATGCTGTGTGTTCGTAAAATCACTGTGGGTAGTTAGTTGATAAGTTTAGAGAGCATCTTCAACTTCCCTCTCCCGCGCCTTTTGGCATTGACATTGTTGTAGTAGTGGTCTGGAGCTTCTAACAAAGAATGGAGTTGAGGTGTCTAGATGGCAAGTACAATGTTTTTTTTTTTTTTTTAAAGCCAGTGTGTTATTTGTATATTTTGGTGGGTAATTCTGCTTGATAATTCAGCATCATGATCGTGTGCAGAGTGGATGTGCAACGGCTGAAATGATATCTGAAGGGGCAAGCTAACTTCATTACTAACCGGCTAGTTTACAATGTTCTTCACATGCCACCATGCCACTTCAGACACTTCCTAAACTAGAAACGGAGTATAAGCTGTGGAGCAAGAGAGGCGTGGGAAGACCGAGGAAGAGGTGGTGTGATCGGAATAGGCCCAAGGCCTCACCCTGAAGTGATAAAAGATGTGGAGCTGCGCAACTGCGGGGATAGGGAAATAAGTTTCATCCTCTATTCCTAGTAGTCCCAGCAGTCTTCCACAGAACTAATATCGGAAGACGTTGCAGGTCACTCAAGGTGTGGTAGCGTAACAGAATGAGTGTCCTCCGCTCGGAGTGGCCGCGTGGTTTGAGGTGCCATGTCACGGATTGCGCGGCTTCTCCCGCTGGAGGTTCGAGTCCTCCCTCGGGCAGGGGTGTGTGTGTTGTTCTTAGCATAAGTTAGTTTGAGTTAGTTTACGCAGTGTGTAAGTCTTGCTGAAAGTCGGGAGCCCTATCTTCTTATCTCGTGTTTTCTACTGAAAATCTCGTGCTTAATTCTTGTTAACTTTACTATTACAGAAATCGCCTAAACTTTATTTGTTTTTAATTGGTCCTGTGCGCAACAAATAGCTTACTTGGTTTTTCTGTTGCCACTGCTTGATCTGCTGCATTCCATTATTTAACAAAAACATAAAAAGCCTATTATTCATGCTGAGTGCAATGCATGTTCTGTATGGCGGCTCCTACTGTTGCTGCTGCTGCTGCTTACTACAACTATATATAATTCAAGAGAAAGGGTTTGGTCAAATCTAAACTCGATAAATGATAACCCAAACAAATGGTTCAAATGTCTCTGAGCACTATGCGACTTAACTTCTGAGATCATCAGTCGCCTAGAACTTAGAACTAATTAAACCTAACTAACCTAAGGACATCACACACATCCATGCCCGAGGCAGGATTCGAATCTGCGACCGTAGCGGTCGCTCGGTTCCAGACTGTAGCGCCTAGAACCGCACAGCCACTCCGGCCAGCATAACCCAAACAAGTAATTCCTTTTTTCAAAAGCTATATTCTGAAAGCGATTCTTTCTCATTCAATTAACAAAACGTTAGAAGCTCTTTGAACAATCGCTTCGTATGTAAATCTGCCTCCAGTGGCATTAAAGCAATATTACAAATTAATCAAACTCTTGAGACAGACTGAAATACTTCTCAATGAAATACATAGTAAAACAATTCCCTGACAATTACAAAAGAAATCAATGACAAAATCAATACTTAATCTATACGCCTAACAATGGTTTACCTTGAGAATTCAACTCCTATCGTTATCAAAATTACTGTGTGCTGCTACACGCATACACAAATCCTTTTCTTTAAATTAATAAGCGCGCTGCAAATTATAAAAAAATATCGACTCAATACCAAATCCTGTGTCGCTGCTGGCGGACACGGCAGTACGGCAGCTCGGCGACGACCCCTCGCCCAACACACGTGCGCACCACAGCAGACGGGCTCCTACACTGGCTTCCAAACTACCACTAATTAATCCGTGCGCTGCGAAGCGCGACAACAATATCTTAGATTCCAGAGCTTGTGTATGCGCGCTGTAGCCAACCTTTAAATCCTAAGAGAGTATTGCCAACTCTCATAGCGACCGAGGACCTCGGCAGTTTGGCCCCTTAGGAATTCACACATGTTTGAACATTTGAGAATGAGTGTCCGTTAAAAATATGTGTCCACCCCTGTAAACACGGCTGTTGCCAACTTGGAAGATACAGCATACTCAGAGTCAAGATGCATAAAAAAGGGGAACACTTGGTCATGTAGACTATTGAAATAAACATCCTCGTTCGATTTGACAATATCGTGAACGAGTCGATCTCATAATTGGTAATCAAAACACTTTCAAAAGATCATAGGAACACCTCCATCCACCCTCCGGACATCGGTACATTCGACGCATTGCGTCATTTTGAAATACTTAAAATCGTGACTAATCGAACCACATCATTTGCCTACTGTCAGCTTCTGAAGCCTTGCAGCGTATGTGCCAACGTGACCCATGTCAGTTTGCGAGGTACCAGACATTCCCTTCGGAATGTTCGCGCAGAAACTCGTTGAAATGGTTCACTGACAGCAGCAGTTCATCTTACGTTAGATACCAGTCGTCACTGGGAAGACATGTCACTCTCTTCCAGCCCCTGTCGGCTATGATCTTCTTGCGACTACTGTTCTTACACCGTGTTACACGGCTTCAATTTGTACAACTTTCCTGGTATACGAGATGGACAGTCCGAGTTGGAGAGGGGCTTAGATTTTAATACTGAACGGTGGCACAATGTCCCACGATCGCGAATTTTGCGCCACCACGTCTCTCGCCCCCTTGCTAACCGAATAATCGCGGTGATCACCACCTGGTCATCTGCAAAACTGTGGTCTTCTGACTGAATCCCCATTCTATGGTAGTTATTTTCCGTTTTGCAAAGCGATTTATGTACATATTTCGTCTAATGTTGGAAATAAGCGACAGCCTTCGTTCAATCCTTTATTTATTGTAAACGATTTAGCGTTGACAGACCCTACCCATATTCTTCCGTACATACCTTGATAAATGTTATACAGGGTGATTTAATTTTCCCTACCGATGGGGTTTATGCATCCCGTAACACCTTCAAATGCTACACTCGAGATTTTCGTATTCTCATGCTCTGCTCTGGTCTGCCCTTTTCAGCCAATATGTTACTGCGCAATACTTAACAGTTATGTCCGTCCTGTATCTCAAGAACACCACTTACAGTACAAACAACTTTCTGGGGAGAGCAACTACAGCTCAAAGACGTTGTTAATAACAATAACAACACTCAGCAGCCATTCAAATTGTCGTGAAAATTACAGCAATTAAAAAGTCAAGAATGATGAGGGGTTTCCAAAAGCCGCATAGCTGTATGAAGGTGCTTTATTCGCAACTACCCGTTTCCTATCAGTATAGGCGCATCTTGGGGTTTATAACGGTTATATTTCCGTAATTTAGATGGACAATTAGGGAGTCCTAGATTTCAGGGAGCTATACTCGCTAAAAGTCAAACCACAATGGTAGGGTGTCATAATAAAATTAAACACACTTAAAAGATGCTCGTAAAAATGTACAAAGATGAGTGCTGAATGAGCCAGGCCGGATAGCACCATGTAGTACACATTAAAAGACGCGGTAGACACCAACTGTATAAAACCAATGAAGTAAAACTTAAAATTCTTGGTAATGTGCGAACTCCTGCCGTGAAGGCCAGCAATACACTTTACTTCGTTGTTTTATGCAGTTGTCTGCCAGATCTTATAATATATCCTACGCGGTGTTATCTGGCCTGGCTCACTCACCAGTCGTGCTTTGTACATTTTCACAGGCATCTTTTGCATATATTCCCAAGAAACTTGTACACATGTTTCTATTTTTACTATTTCCACCGGCTTTACTTGTAGGATGCCTTTGTTAAGTTTTCACCGGACGGGGTGGCCGAGCGGTTCTACGCGCTACAGTCTGGAACCGCGCGACCACTACGGTCGCAGGTTCAAATCCTGCCTCGGGCACGGATGTGTGTAATGTCCTTAGGTTAGCAAGGTTTAAGTAGTTCGAAGTCTAGGGGACTGATGACCTCAGATGTTAATTCTCATAGTGCTTAGAGACATCTGAACCATTTTGTTAATTTCCGTCACGGAGCCAGAATCACGTCGGAAACATTTTCACGTGAATCACGTCAGTACAAATGACAGCTCCACCAAGTACTGCCCTTCTACACCTCGTTACGTGATACTACCGCCATCTGTATATGAGCATGTCGATATCCCTTGACTTTTGTCACTTCGGTATATGTACTCGTGCATTCCCCCTTAACGTAAGGAGCGGTTCAGTAGCAAAGTTCCAGTAATGTCTCCGGCACTTGTACAGTATATCGCTCCACCGCGAACGTGTGCAGTGCCCCTGAAGCGAGGTCTGCGGCTGCGGTAGCTGGCCGCCAACCGGCGCTATGCGAAGGCCTAACCTAGGCAGGGGACGCTAGGCGGCGCGGCGGGCTGTTTGGTTTGGCGGCCGGAGCGGGCGCCGCCAGCGTACATACGGCCGTTATCAATGCTAATGCGCGCTAATCTATTAGCATATATAATATGTGCGCTGCAAACAGCCGGCCGGGCCTCGTGTTGACGGAGCGGCGCAGTTTCTCACGCTGGGCCCGCGCCCTGCAATAATTGTGCGTGCTGCGCTGCGCCGTGGCCCGGGGCAGTCAGTCGGCCGGCTGTTTGGACGGCCATTGTGGCGCGCCGCGCCGCGCCGGGCCTCCAGGCTCGCAAACAGCCAACACGCGCGCCGCGCCGCTCCTGCTCCTCCCGCCGCGCTCACTTGTTTTGCTTCTTTATCCGCGGCCCGTGCCCTGATGTAGCGAACGACGGCGACACACTTAACACCCGGCCACGACATCCCCTCGACAACTCGCCACGCTCCGCTGAAGGGCAGCATTTGACTCCTACGAACAGCTGCGCTTCTAATCCACTGCAGAAAAGAACTGCAAATCACGGGAAAATCGTTAGTTTCAATAGATGCTATAAATAAACGACCAAAATAATGGTCGTTACCTCCCACAGAGCACATTAGATACACGTTTTGTATTGGTATGATGCTCATGCCACTCTCCTTTCTAGGGCTTTCTAATTCAATCGTTGAAAACGGAATCCTTTCTCACAGATCCATTTGTTTCTTTGTCTGACTGCTAAAAACCGTTTTCGCCAGGAACGAGTAGACGTATCACGCTGAAATTCGTCACATATGTTTCTTGGCGGTGTAAAAAACTGCAATCATACGATACAGCCATTTACGTTAAGCGTGTTCATTCACCCCTCCCCCCCCCCCCTAATGAACCATGGACCTTGCCGTTGGTGGGGAGGCTTGCGCACCTCTGCGACACAGATAGCTGTACCGTAGGTGCAACCACAAAGGAGGGGTATCTGTTGAGAGGCCAGACAAACGTGTGGTTCCTGAAGAGGGGCAGCAGACTTTTCAGTAGTTGCAGGGGCAACAGTCTGGATGATTGACTGATCTGGCCTTGTAACACTAACCAAAGCGGCCTTGCTGCGCTGGTACTGCGAACGGCTGAAAACAATTTTTCCCGAGGGCATGCAGCTTTACTGTATGGTTAAATGATGATGGTGTCCTCTTGGGTAAAATACTCTGGAGGTATAATAGTCCCCCATTCGGATCTCCGGGCGCGGACTATTCAGGAGGACGTTGTTATCAGGAGAAAGAAAACTGGCGTTCTACGGGTCGGAGCGTGCGATGCCAGATCCCTTAATCGGACAGGTAGGTTAGAAAAGTTAAAAAGGAAAATGGGTAGGTTAAAGTTAGATATAGTAGGAATTAGTGAAGTTCGGTGGCAGGAGGAACAAGACTTTTGGTCAGGTAAATACAGGGTTATAAATACAAAATCAAATAGGGGTAATGCAGGAGCAGGTTTAATAATGAATAAAAAATAGGAATGCGGGTAAGCTAGTACAAACAGCATAGTGAACGCATTGTTGTGGCCAAGATGGGCACGAAGCCCACGTATGCCACAGTAGCACAAGTTATTTGCCAACTAGCTCCGCAGATGACGAAGAGATTGATGAAATGTATGATGAGATAAAAGAAATTATTCAGATAGTAGAGGGAGACGAAAATTTAATAGTCTTGGGTGACTGAAATTCGATAGTAGGAAAAGGAAGATAAGGAAACATACTAGGTGAATATGGAATGGGGCTAAGGAATGAAAGAAGAAGACGCCTGGTAGAATTTTGTACAGAGCATAACTTAATCATAGCTAACACTTGGTTCAAGAATCATGAAATAAGGTTGTATACATGGAAGAAGCCTGGAGATACTAGAAGGTATCAGATTATATAATGGTAAAACAGAGATTTAGGAACCAGGTTTTAAATTGGTTATGAACTGTAGATTAAAACAGAAGAAACTGCAAAAAGGTGGGAATTTAAGAAGATGGGACCTGAATAAACTGATTAATCTAGAGGTTGTACAGAGTTTCAGGGATAGCATAAAGCAACGGTTGACAAGAATGGGGGAAAGGAATACAGTAGAAGAAGAATGGGTAGCTTTGAGAAATGAAATAGTGAAGGCAGCAGAGGATCAAGTAGGTAAAAACACGAGGGCTAGTAGAAATCCTTGGGTAGCAGAAGAGATATTGAATTTAATCGATAAAACGAGAAAATAGAAGAATCCAATAAATGAATTTGGCAAAAAGGAATACAAACGTCTCAAAAATGAGATCGACAGGAAGTGCAGGAAGCAGGGATGGCTAGAGGACAAATGTAAGGATGTAGCGGCGTATATCACTAGGAGTAAGATAGATACTGCCTACAGGAACATTAAAGAGACCTTTGGAGAAAAGAGAACCACTTGTATGAATATCAAGAGCTCAGATGGAAACCCAGTTACAAGCGAAGAAGGAAAAGCAGAAAGGAGGAAGGAGTATATAGAGTGTCTATACAGGGGCGATGTACTTGAGGACAATATCATGGAAATGGATGAAGATGAAATGGGAAATATGATAGTGCGTGAAGAGTTTGAAAATGGTTCAAATGGCTCTGAGCACTATGGGACTTAACTTCTGAGATCATCAGTCCCCTAGAACTTACAACTACTTAAGCCTAACTAACCTAAGGACATCACACACATCCAAGCCCGAGGCAGGATTCGAACCTGCGACCGTAGCAGTCACGCGGTTCCAATCTGAAGCGCTTAGAACCGCACGGCCACACTGGCCGGCTGAAGAGTTTGAAGGAGCTCTGAAAGACCGAAGTCGAAACAAGGTCCCGAGAGCAGACAACATTCTATTAGAACTAATGACAGCGGGACAAAACTCTACCATCTGGTGAGCAAGATGTATGAGACAGGCGAAATACCCTCAGACTTCAAGAAGAATATAATAATTCCAATCCCAAACAAAGCAGGTGTTGACAGATGTGAAAAATACCAAACTATCAGTTTAATAAGCCACGGCTGCAAAATACTAATGCGAATTCTTTACAGACGAATGGTAAAACTGGTACAACCCGACCACGGGGAAGATCAGTTTGGATTCCGTAGAAATGTTGGAACACGTGAGACAATACTGACCCTACGGCTTATCTTAGAAAATAGATTAAGGAAAGGCAAAACTACATTTCTAGCTTAGAGAAAGCTTTTGACAATGTTGACTGGAATACTCTCTTTCAAATTCTGAAGGTGGCAATGGTATAATACAGGGAGCGAAAGGCTATTTACAATTTGTACAGAAACCAGATGGCAATCATAGGAGTCGGGGGGCACGAAAGGGAAGCAGTGGTTGGGAAGGTTTAACCTTTTTTTAAATGTTAAGGATAATAAGTTGCCGTCTCTTCATGTAAGAATAGATGATGAATGCAGCTAGCCGCTAACTTTGTGTAATGTCTTGTCTGTATAGACGTGTATCTGTTGCCTTTAAGATCCCTTCACCTTCACACATAAATCTATACAGTATAGTAAGGGCCTCCCATTTGTCGGCTGATCCGTGATAAGACAGGCGAAAAGTTAGACTAATGGAGGATTATTAGTATATTCTCTATTTTCATTCGCTCTCTCTCTTTCTCTGCTTTATCTATGTACAGTTTTTAATATAATATTTCATTACGTGAAATCAGCCAAAGAGAATCTCTGGTGGAGTCCTTAGTCTTGGTAATAAGCGGCTGGCTTGCTGTAAGAGATTTTTACATTTATTATTACTGTTAAACACTGCATTCAGTCGGGAGAATCAATCATGTGGACAATTTGTTCCTTTTACGAAAGATTGCGAATTCCAGATGTGTACGAAGCCTTTTTGGACGATTTAACACAGACTCAGTGATTGCAGGCTCTCTTCGACACAGCTGAAACTTCCCCACTAATTATAGGGCCAACGTGATCATCAAATGATTCAGAAAAAAACTCATTCGTTCATTCACTCCAGAACAAAAAAGTCACAAACCTTATTTATGAAGGATATTGTGTATTCAATCCATCTCTATTACATGTCCAGATCTCCGGTGATTCCACGTCTTAATTATTTTCCGTTTACAGTCTCTTTCTCTTCAAACAAACCGCTAGCGGCACAAATGTTAATTGGCTCGCTTTAGCGAGAAGAAAAGCAAAATATGTATCTCTCAGTAACACGTCAATCCCTCAACAGATACTACAGAACCTGTCCTAGTTACCACTCCAACAACCATGGAGAATGCATATATGCATCTGTTATTTCAAAGAATAAACGCACTAGAAAATACTTTGGCGGCGTCGAGCTGCCGCCGCATATGTTACGAGAAAATCAGATCAGATACTTTTCCAAATTGAATGAATGTGGATGGTTTGGTTGACAATGATTAATTGGTGCGTGGTAGAGGGTATTTTCTGTGGGGACATTACAATGCCCCTCGCAGCGAGCGAAGTTTGTGAGCCTAATTTTGATTTACCGAACACACATCGCGAGCTATCTATTAGTGTGGGTAACCCGGAAGTGATGAGTGTCAGTCCTCCAACTGAAAAAAAAAAAAGAATGTTTAAGACAGACGAAGAAAAGAAACATTGAAAACAGAAGAAATGAAGAGACAGGTACCGCGGCTGTATTGCTTTTACGTGCATCAAGGTGTTATGCCTGCTGTGCACAACCAAGGAAGATGATCTTTCATGAAACTGTTATCAGGGTCTACCCATTCGGGAACTTTCTTCAGCAGGGAAACCTTGGAAAACCTCTTAAGCCTAGACCCCCTGCCTACGGTACATAGAAGATAGGAAAGCCTACAGAAGAGAAAAAATAATTTTGAAATTGATCTCTAAATGAAAGATAGGTATCGATTTATACACTCCTGGAAATGGAAAAAAGAACACATTGACACCGGTGTGTCAGACCCACCATACTTGCTCCGGACACTGCGAGAGGGCTGTACAAGCAATGATCACACGCACGACACAGCGGACACACCAGGAACCGCGGTGTTGGCCGTCGAATGGCGCTAGCTGCGCAGCATTTGTGCACCGCTGCCGTCAGTGTCAGCCAGTTTGCCGTGGCATACGGAGCTCCATCGCAGTTTTGAACACTGGTAGCATGCCGCGACAGCGTGGACGTGAACCGTATGAGCAGTTGACGGACTTTGAGCGAGGGCGTATAGTGGGCATGCGGGAGGCCGGGTGGACGTACCGCCGAATTGCTCAACACGTAGGGCGTGAGGTCTCCACAGTACATCGATGTTGTCGCCAGTGGTCGGCGGAAGGTGCACGTGCCCGTCGACCTGGGACCGGACCGCAGCGACGCACGGATGCACGCCAAGACCGTAGGATCCTACGCAGTGCCGTAGGGGACCGCACCGCCACTTCCCAGCAAATTAGGGACACTGTTGCTCCTGGGGTATCGGCGAGGACCATTCGCAACCGTCTCCATGAAGCTGGGCTACGGTCCCGCACACCGTTAGGCCGTCTTCCGCTCACGCCCCAACATCGTGCAGCCCGCCTCCAGTGGTGTCGCGACAGGCGTGAATGGAGGGACGAATGGAGACGTGTCGTCTTCAGCGATGAGAGTCGCTTCTGCCTTGGTGCCAATGATGGTCGTATGCGTGTTTGGCGCCGTGCAGGTGAGCGCCACAATCAGGACTGCATACGACTGAGGCACACAGAGCCAACACCCGGCATCATGGTGTGGGGAGCGATCTCCTACACTGGCCGTACACCACTGGTGATCGTCGAGGGGATACTGAATAGTGCACGGTACATCCAAACCGTCATCGAACCCATCGTTCTACCATTCCTAGACCGGCAAGGGAACTTGCTGTTCCAACAGGACAATGCACGTCCGCATGTATCCCGTGCCACCCAACGTGCTGTAGAAGGTGTAAGTCAACTACCCTGGCCAGCAAGATCTCCGGATCTGTCCCCCATTGAGCATGTTTGGGACTGGATGAAGCGTCGTCTCACGCGGTCTGCACGTCCAGCACGAACGCTGGTCCAACTGAGGCGCCAGGTGGAAATGGCATGGCAAGCCGTTCCACAGGACTACATCCAGCATCTCTACGATCGTCTCCATGGGAGAATAGCAGCCTGCATTGCTGCGAAAGGTGGATATACACTGTACTAGTGCCGACATTGTGCATGCTCTGTTGCCTGTGTCTATGTGCCTGTGGTTCTGTCAGTGTGATCATGTGATGTATCTGACCCCAGGAATGTGTCAATAAAGTTTCCCCTTCCTGGGACAATGAATTCACGGTGTTCTTATTTCAATTTCCAGGAGTGTATAACGATGTGGAGAAGAGTGATTTGTGCCTCTAGCAAAAAAAATTTACAATAAATAATTAGGGTTCCTTTTTTTTACAATCTTGTTCCCAGGACAATATCTTGCGGTGCTGAAACTCCCCCGGATCTTGCATGTCCCCGACGTCCACATTTGTAGTCGGTCTTCTACGCGGCCCGCAATGGGAAGAGTAGAAGGGACAGGGATACCAGATTTCACATGCAACATTCATTCCAGAAGAATTAGCAATGACCAAAGGGGAAACTCTTCCTGTAAAAGAACTGGTTAGGTTGCACCGTCCAAGATTCTCCTTTTTGAAAACAAAATCCCTATGGCTTCATGCATCCTTTTTCTTACGATGTACTGCAAGGAATTTAGCCATTGACTTAAGGTTTCCATTTATCCATTGACTAATGCTGTTGCCGAAAACATCATAATATTTACTCTAGTTTGAATTTTCGTTTGGACTTCGCATCACCATTTGTGCTTGTAAGTCCAAAAATTCTGACACATTTTCTGTCAATGATTTATTCTTCGTAATTTAAAGGATTCATGCAACTTGCAGTAGATTTTGGATTCAAATCATCGAATAATGGAAAGTGTGGTTCATTTTATACAAAGACATAATCCATCATTTCCTTGAAAAGTCATATCATTTATCTATACTCATAAAGTTTTTATCCTAAATACATGTATTTCTCCGCTTGATTGCTATAATGTAAAAGTTATTAGTATTGAGGAATGTGGATTCACTTCTTTCATTTATTCTCTGATTCATCCGACATTCATACATGCACATGTATGGAAATGGATTTTCAAACGAAATTCCAAAGTGAACAAGACCCATTAAATAACTACTACTTCTATGAATATTACTTTCTTTTGACATTCAATAATAAATCAAGAACTCTTAACGTCTAGTTATGACACTTTTTTGAAGTTCAACATCAATCAGTTTTCCCTCGCGTTTGATGCGAGTCTCTTACAAAACATATCTGTGTCGTCTATACCGATTCTAACTCTCGCGCCGACGTCAATTGTTTTGCGCGGGAAATTATCTTTGCGGCGTTAACCGTCACTCATGATTCACTGCCTAAACGCATCACTTCACACGTTTACACATCTAAGCGTGCACTTGAAATTATATATGAACATTCACTGGGAATCTCTTTTGATTATGCAGCGTCATTTTCGGGAAACATTTATTTCTTCTTGAAGGTCATTCAGATCCTTTATAAATCTTGATGACATTAGCAATGCTAAAGTTCCATGTTTACCCAAACACAGGTGAAGCCTATCTCCACTATCTTCTTTGCAACACTCGATAGTAATAGTTAGTCACTATTTCTACAATCTGTGTCACTGATTAATTATGTTTTTACGAGCGTTCATCTCTGTCACTTGCAATGGGGAGTAGTACGGGCTTTTAGAGGGTTCGATCAAACCCCATTTCAACATGCGATCTATTTCCTTTTGAACTTGAGCCTTTAACCTCCAGGGAACAGGATAGAAAGTTCTACAATAAGTTTCGTGCGGCTTAACGTAGAGATGGCATATGTATCCCTTAATAACTCCTGGCCTTTCATCAAAAGCCTTTTCATACGTTAATAATAATTCATTGAGCTGCTTCTTCTGATCTTCGATAATGCAGTCGGATTCATTTAACTTTTCAAACACTAATTGACCAAAATCTTCTTTGACTTGGAAGTCATTAATTACGTGCTCTTTCGAATTTTGGGCCGTCCTGATTACTTGCACGCTGATCCCACAATTATATTTTCTCGTAAGGCTTTTTTTTCAACAACTCCAACTCAATTTCTTGTTTATTAACATTCAACCAAATTTTTCATGTTTTAAAATCTATTCTGCATCCGTATTCACGTAGGCTGTCGACTCCAATAATGCAATCTACCACCAAATTTTTCACAACAAGGAATGTGCTTAATATTGCTACATTTCCGAATTCCACACCAAGTAGTGACTGCACCTTTACATTAGCCGATCGAGCCCCAACGGCGCCTATTATTCTGCACTGTTGAACTGGAAGTACTGGTACTCGTCTTATATTTCTGATCCTGTTGAATAGTGCCTCCGAAATAACATCTGTGGTTGCAGCTGTGTCTAAAACCGCCACTATAGGTAAGGTCTCCATAATGACTTGCACTTCGGCTACTGCCACCTGTTCCTTATCCTCATCTTGTGGTTCTAAGTCCTCGGTCAGTTCATCTGGCAGTAATCGTCCATCATTATACGTTAGCATGGGTACACATATCCTGTTGCCCCTCAACCAATTGTTGACCGCTCCTCCGGGGCACGAGTGGGTCCTTACAAGTTTGTTGGATTTTGATTTGTCTGCTGGTTGACATCATCCGTCACTTCGGTAATTACCGGTTGATTCGTAGATGTCCGTCCCCACTGATGTTGGCTATTTGAATTTATTCCTCCCCGTTGATTCCACTTTCTATTATCGTTATTATTCCAGGCTTGGGGTCTGAAATTTCTTTCGTTCCCCCACACGGGATTATATCTTTTCCCGTTCCTGTTGTTCCTTGTTCCCTTTAAGTGTCGATTGATCGCCATTGGTATAACACATACTTCCACCTTGCCTACCATTTGGCGGAGGTTCTATCTCCCTATATTGGAATCTGTTATTACGGGCTTTCTGGTTGTTCTCTTCGATAATATCTATATGGTCTAACGTCGTGAGGAACGACTCCAAGTCTTTGTCGTTGCCGTAAATCAATTGATTCCGGATGCTAGTTGGTAGTCTTGCCTTAAGTATGTTTATTATATCTGGCAAGGGCATAGGTCTGTCCCAGTATCTCGTTTTATTTATATATTTTTCGAAATACTTTCTAAGGCTTCCTTTCGAAAAGGAGAAAGGCTCTGGGTAGAGCACCTCCTGCCTTAGGCGTTCCAGTACCCCTTCTGACCAGAACTTTGCTAAAAACGCCTTCTCAAAATCGTCATATGTCGAGCAAACAGAAGTCATGTCCGAGGCCCAGATCGCCCCCGAACCTTGTATATATCCTGTAACAAAACTGATCTTCTGCCACTCCGACTAATTTCTGGGTAGCACTCCTCTGAAACGTCGAATAAAAACAATTGGATGGACCCCCCTTTTGTCAGCGTTAAAAATCTGGAATTGCCGATGCTTTATCATTTTTTCTTCGGCATGGCAAAGGCTTTCGTAATCTCCGTTAGATAAGAATTCACGCGAACAACCAGCTTGTGGCAATTTAATGATTGAATTACTTACACAAGTCGGTATTGTGTGCGAATGGGCAGTAACTGGCTCTATAGTCGCTGCCAACTTCTGCTGCTGCCTTGTATTCATTTGTTCTGAGCTTTGTTGTGAAGCGCGCATCGACTCTTCTATCGTTTGTTTCCAATGCTCCAAATCAGCACCTAACTGCTGTCGCACCTCCTCAAGTCCTTTCGCAAACAAATTCTCTTCCTGTTTGCCGGATAAACTCTGGAATGCTGCCTTAACATTTTGCTCAACGTTTTCGCACATTAGCCTTTTGTTTTCTAATGTGATTTCGGATAATTTACCCGTCAATACGTTAATTTGGTGGTCTATAACGTCTTGACGCTCTGTCAGATGCTCAACGCTTTCCTTTAGGTTAGTCTGTGTACGTGCCAATTCAGGAAGTTGCGCAATTGCACATGACATGGCGTCTTGCTTTTGTACTAATTGCGGAACCATTTCCACTTGTTCCCGTACAGTATCTATCTTAATAGCCACATACTCCTTCATTTCGACACGTAAGCGGTGAGTAGATTCCTCACATTGTGCTTTCACCAATTCTGTTTGTGCAGCTAATTTTCGTTCCGTCTCTTCGGCCCGATCTTTGAGTCCCTTGGTCTTCGCCTCTATCCGCTGCTCTAATTCGGAAAAACTGTCTTGTAACTGCTGCCTAATCGCAGTCTGGACTAATTTAATTTCTTCTTGAGTTTGAGTGACTGTCACTAATTGTGCTTTAATATCGGTTTTCAGATTTTCCTGCCCTTCAGTAACTGAGGCTAATTTCGTATTCAAATCATTTTGCCCTTCAGTAACTGAGGCTAATTTCACGTTAATGTCGGTTTTCAAAGTATTCATGCTCTCGGTTATCATCTGCATCTGTCTCATGATAATTACCAATGGATCTAATCCATGCTGCGTACTTGCTGTTACACCTCCAGCCGTGTCAGTAGTGCGTTCTATTGCACTATCTGTAGCCATCGGTCCTACAACACTTCTTACTGCATCATTATTATCAGTGCTAACAGCTGAAGGCTGTTGCGTGCTGCTATGCTCTGCTTGACTCATCCTAGACATTGCCCTAGTTAAAACCATATAAATGTTCTACTGTCACTATATATAACTCCCTTCACACAAGAGTACTTCTGTGTCTACTTTCTCAATGTACATATACAGGTAAATGCAACTGGGATAGGTCAATCAGACCACATCTAACATGAACACAATTAATCAATGTTCAAACATCTAATAACACTAAACAGAAGAGCGTATACTTCAACTAAACACAATTAATCAATGTTCAAACATCTAATAACACTAAACAGAAGAGCGTATACTTTAACTATACTAGCAAGCTTTATTAATAAAAATATAAATAACGCTAAACAGAAAAGAGTATACTTCAACTAAACACAATTACTTAATGTTCAAACATCTAATAACACTAAACGGAAGAGCGTATACTCCAACTATACTAGCAAGCTTTAAGAGCGTACTCCAACTATACTAGCAAGCTTTAAGAGCGTATACTTCAACTTAAGAGCGTACTCCAACTATACTAGCAAGCTTTAAGAGCGTATACTTCAACTACTAGCAAGCTTTATTAATAAAAATATAAATCTGACCCCTCCTCTGCTCGCAGCCTGCTGTCTTTCGGCTTTATTTGTAGATCCAATTATATCACCTGCGAGTCTTTCTTCTCTTTTCCAAGCATCAGTTAGGTTAGCTCGTCGTAGTTGACATGAAACAGAGAACAAAATTATTTTAGCAACGTCCAAAAACGTGTCCTGTCACGGTGGCCATTTCAACATTTTTTTAAATGTTAAGGATAATAAGTTGCCGTCTCTTCATGTAAGAATAGATGATGAATGCAGCTAGCCACTAACTTTGTGTAATGTCTTGTCTGTATAGACGTGTATCTGTTGCCTTTAAGATCCCTTCACGTTCACACATAAATCTATACAGTAAAGTAAGGGCCTCCCATTTGTCGGCTGATCCGTGATAAGACAGGCGAAGAGTTAGACTAATGGAGGATTATTAGTATATTCTCTATTTTCATTCGCTCTCTCTCTTTCTCTGCTTTATCTATGTACAGTTTTTAATATAATATTTCATTACGTGAAATCAGCCAAATAGAATCTTTGGTGGAGTCCTTAGTCTTGGTAATCAGCGGCTGGCTTGCTGTAAGAGATTTTTACATTTATTATTACTGTTAAACACTGCATTCAGTCGGGAGAATCAATCATGTGGACAATTTGTTCCTTTTACGAAAGATTGCGAATTCCAGATGTGTACGAAGCCTTTTTGGACGATTTAACACAGACTCAGTGATTGCAGGCTCTCTTCGACACAGCTGAAACTTCCCCACTAATTACAGGGCCAACGTGATCATCAAATGATTCAGAAAAAAAACTCATTCGTTCATTCACTCCAGAACAAAAAAGTCACAAACCTTATTTATGAAGGATATTGTGTATTCAATCCATTTCCATTACATGACCAGATCTCCGGTGATTCCACGTCTTAATTATTTTCCGTTTACAGTCTCTTTCTCTTCAAACAAACCGCTAGCGGCACAAATATTAATTGGCTCGCTTTAGCGAGAAGAAAAGCAAAATATGTATCTCTCAGTAACACGTCAATCCCTCAACAGATACTACAGAACCTGTCCTAGTTACCACTCCAACAACCATGGAGAATGCATATATGCATCTGTTATTTCAAAGAATAAACGCACTAGAAAATACTTTAGCGTCGTCGAGCTGTCGCCGCATATGTTACGAGAAAATCAGATCAGATACTTTTCCAAAGTGAATGAAAGTGGATGGTTTGATTGACAATGATTATTTGGTGCGTGGTAGAGGGTATTTTCTGTGGGGACATTACAAAGGGAGTGAGACGGGGCTGTAGGCTATCGCCGATGTTATTCAATCTGTATACTGAGCAAGCGGTAAAGGAAACAAAAGAAAAATTCGGAGTAGGAATTAAAATCCATTGAGAAGAAATAGGAACTTTACCGTTCGCCGCTGACATTGTAATTCTGTCAGATACAGCAAAGGACTTGGAAGGGCAGCTGAGAGGAATGGACAGCGTGTTGGAAAGAGGATATAAGGTGAACATCAACAAAAGCAAAACGAGGATAATGGAATGTAGTCGAATTAAAAGGGTGATGCTGAGAGAATTAGATTAGGAAATTAGACGCTTAAAGTAGTAAATGAGTTTTGCTATTGGGGAGCAAAATAACTGATGGTGGACGAAGTATAAAGGGTATAAAATGTGGACTGGCAATGGCAAGGAATGCGATTCTGAAGAAGAGAAATTTGTTAACATCAAGTATAGATTTAAGTGTCAGGAAGTCGTTTCTGAAAGTATTTGTATGGATTGTAGGCATGTATGGAAGTGAAACGTGGACGATAAATAGTTTAGATAAGAAGAGAATAGAAGCTTTCGAAATGTGGCGCTACAGAAGAATGCTGAAGATTCGATGGGTAGATCACATAACTAATGAGGAGGTACTGAGTAGAATTGGGGAGAAGAGAAATTTGTGGTACAACTTGACTGGAAGAAGGGATCGGTTGGTAGGACATATTCTGAGGCATCAAGGTATCACCAGTTTAGTATTGGAGGGCAGCATGGAACGCCGGCCGGAGTGGCCGAGCGGTTCTAGGCGCTACAGCCTGAATACCTCAGATGTTAAGTCGCATAGTGCTCAGAGTCATTTGAAACATTTGAACGGAACCCTCTGTCGGGGTGTCCTACTCCCACTTATCTGAAAGACCGGCACCCGGCGAACGGTGTGCCCGACGGGGGGGCCCTACTCATACGATTAAATAAATTGTCTCTTCTCTGTTTTACAATCCATTTTATTGTCTGTCTGATATTATTGATCGACTGTTACAACGTTTTGTGATGATTTTTTTGACGGGACATATCGCGGGGCATGAGGGACCCTGTAGAGGTTGTGATTCTGTCAACACTTGCCTACTGCGGAGGCTGATTGCTAACTCCAGTCTTATATTTTGTTTCTCGCTTCTTTTTATCATGTTTTTTAACATTTTTATATAATTTTGTTACTTCCTTAGTACCACACTCACAGAAAAATACCACCAATAAGGACTTGTGCAACATAATAAAAAAATTTGGTAGGCGTATTTTTACATCTGAAAGACGATGTCTTTTCACATTTCGTGTCAGTCGTACGAGAGTGGCGCTAGCAGCGCCACTGTGAGGATGAAAATCAGGTTTGCTTAAATGTACGCTCTAGCGTGGTAAGTTGATGTTAGTCAAGAGAGCTTTTAAGATGCCAAAGTTGCCATTATCAGCACCTCACTGACTTTGAACGAGGTCGTGTAATAGGGCTACGAGAAGCTGGATGTGCCTTCTGCGATATTTCGGAAAGACTCGTCAGCACTGTAACGACAGTACATGATTCCTGGTGGCGGTGGTCACGGGAATGTAGGGTGAACAGGAGACCGGGCTCCGGCCGGCCACGTGGCACTACCGAGTGGGACAACCATCGTGTTTGACGAATATCTCTGGCGCATTGAACTGTATCTGCAGCAGCGATCTGAGCAGCAGTTGGCACCACAGTGACACAACTAACTTACAAATCGGTTACTTCAAGCACAGCTCCGAGCCAGACGGCCTTCCACTGACCCTAAACCACTGCCATTTGCGATTTCAGCTGTGTCAAGAGAGAGATCACTGGAGAGTAGGATGGAGATATGCTGTGGTTTATAATGGCAGCTGCTTCTGCCTCACTGCCAGTGGCGACCGCGTGTTGATTAGAAGGAGGCCAGTTGAGGCCCTGCGACTAACCTGTCTGCTTGCTGGACACACTGAGCCTACACCTGGAGTTATGGTCTGGGGCGGGGTTTCGTATAACAGCAGGAGCACTGTCGTAGATATCCAAAGCACCCTGACTTCCAATTTGTGCATCGGTCTGGTGATTCGACCTGCTGAGCTGTCATTCATGAACAGCATTTCAGGGGGTGTTTTGCAACAGAATAACGCTCGTCCACATACCGCTGTTGTAACCAACACGCTGTACAGAGTGTCGACATGTTGTCTTGACCTGCTTGATCACCAGATTTCTCTCCAACTGGGCACATGTGGGACATCATCGGGTGACAACTCCAGTGTTATCCAGAACCAGCATTAACCATCCCTGTATCGACCGACCAAGTGCAACAGGCATGGAACCCCATCCCAAATATTGACATCCGACACCTGTAAAACACAATCCATGCACGTTTTCATGCTTGCGTTCAACATTCTGGCGGTTACACCGGTTAATAATGTACCAGCATTTCACATTGCGATAGTTTTTCTCCCACTTACATTAACCTGTGATCTTGCAATGTTAATCACTGTAAGTAGGCTGTTTATGTTTTCTTTATGTAAGTAGGCTGTTTAGGTTCTTATATTGGTAACGCCGCCGCCACGTAGCGCTCTCTGTATGAAAATCACTGGCTGTGCTGTGTGCAGCCTGTGGCTAGTTTGCATTGTTGTCTGCCATTGTAGAGGGGCAGCTGGATGTTAACAGCGCGTAACGTTGCGCAGTTGGAGATGAGCCGCCAGCAGTGGTGGATGTGGGGAGAGAGATGGCGGAGTTTTGATAATTTGTAATACTAGATGTCAATTATGAATATTAAGGTAAATACATTGTTTGTTCTCTATTAATATCTTTCATTTGCTAACTATCCCTATCAGTAGTTAGTGCCTTCAGTAGTTTGAATCTTTTATTTAGCTGGCAGTAGTGGCGCTCGCTGTATTGCAGTAGTTCGAGTAACGAAGATTTTTGTGAGGTAAGTGATTTCTGAAAGGTATAGTTTAATGTTACTCAGGGCCATTCTTTTGCAGGGATTTTTGATAGTCAGATTGCGTTGCGCTAAAATTATTGTGTGTCAGGTTAAGCACAGTCTTGTATAAATTGTTCTAAGGGGACGTTTCATATGTCGACCCTTAGCCTAGGATACCTCACTGGAATCTTCTGATTTTTTCTTGTAGTTTGTGTATTTAGTGTAGCTTTTGTTTATTGCTAGCGCGTAATTGTAGAGAGAATCTCCTTTGTAGTTGCAGTCTTTCATTGTTGTACTGTAAAACAGTTGTGGCATGCATGTAGATTTGCACCAAGTATTTCGCAGCTGCGCTTGTAATTAACTACATATTATTTTCAGTGCTATGTTAATGTGTTCTCTTATTTTTGCTATTCAAATTGTGCTTTTCTGTGTTATCGTGTGAAATATTGTGACAATAATGGCGTGTGAAAAACGTAACACTCGGCTCCAAAGTAAACTGAGAAATGACAGTGAAGACGAAAGCAGTGTGTTGGCCCCACCATGTAATGAATTAACTAATATTCAAAGTAGTAATTTGGTAACTGTGCATAGGGAAATGGAGCGGGCGTCAAACAATGGCGTAGGCAGTGAAACAGGTAGTGAACAGGGAAGCATTATCGATCGATCGGTCGGCAACAGCTCGCCTCAGGAATCCGAAATGATAGGACACAATTTTGCAAATACTGTAGATTCAGGTTTTGCGTCCTCACCGTTTTCTCAAATGAGTCAAGACACATTTTCCGCTTGTCAAAACGTGAATGTTGCCGGTGCAAATTCACTGCCGAAAAGCACTGAGGAACATGTTTCAGACACCAGTGCATTGTTATTACAGTTAATGCAACAAATGGGACAAAGGCTACAAAAGTTAGACACAACGCTTGAACAAAATCAGAAACAAATGGGACAAAATCTTCAAAAGTTAGACACAATGGAACAAAATCAGAGACAAACACAGCAAAAGCTTCAGAAGTTAGACACAATGGAACAAAATCTTCAGAAGTTAGACACAATGGAACAAAATCAGAGACAAACACAGCAAAAGCTTCAGAAGTTAGACACCACGCTTGAACAAACACGTGAAGATTTAACTACTGAGTTACATAACATCGAATCGAAATCTCAAAAGGTCTGTAATGACGTAAAAACACAAATTTGTGAGCATTTCCAACCTATTTTTTTCGCGTCATGAGAATGCGTTACAGAATCACGAAGCAGCCATAAAAGAACTGCAGACTACTGTTCATGAAAATCATGAGACCTTGCAAGCTAAAATGGACTCAGTTGCATCTACCGATTCGGTTACGCAACTTAAAGGACACAGTAGAAAGACACATAGGGGAAATTAGTTCATTATCAGAGAAAGTAGTTGAACTTTCGGATCAGCTAAATAATTTATCTACGAAGGTAGATGATAATCTGAATGACAAAAAACCAGTAGTCTTTAATGACACAGAAGAGTGCGAACAAATTAGGAAACTGAAACAAAATCTGAATCAAATTAATACGCAACACGAAATCCGGGAAGTACAAGATCAGCTGACACAGGTAATACAAGAATTACATATTTCAGAAGACACTCGCACTCCAACACGGGAAGAGGAACTTAGAAATACGCAAAAGCCACAAAATAATAACACAGGGCATTTCGGTAATTATGAAAGAAATTGGCAAGGTACACCGAATTTTGAGATGGAACCGCCGACACGACGTAACAATGACCGATATGCTACTCGCCGACACGATGATTTTGACTATAAGCTGTTCATTACTACACGTAAATTCAAAACGTTTAAGAATTCTGCCAACGACATTCATCCACAAGCGTGGTTCCATCAATTCTCTCATTGTTTCCCTCCCAACTGGTCACTGGAACACAGGTTAGAATTTATGTGTGGCTACTTAGAGAATAAACCAGGTGTAAGAATGCGATCGGTCATTCACGATTGTCACAGTGAAGGAGATTTTTATCATGCCTTCCTCTCAGCATATTGGTCTCAAGCTACACAAGACCGAGTAAAACATAGCATCATAATGATGAAACATTTCGAACAATCTGAATTTTCCAGTCTTATGAAATATTTTGAAGACATGTTGCGCAAGAATCAATACCTGTCAAACCAATACAGCCCCTCAGAACTCATCCGCATTTGCTTAATCAAACTGCCTGAACATTAACGACATATTATTTTAGCAGGACGTTGCAAAGACGACATTGAAGCTTTTCAGGGACTGTTACAAAAATTAGAAATTGACACAGACAGTCGCGGGATGCGAAAACAGGAAAACAATCACTACAGGTCACATCCGTCACAATTCCGTGACGACAGAAATGATAACTGGACACGACAATTCTATTCTTACCACGTAAATCGTGACCAAAAGAGACACCACCCGTATGACAACCACTGGCAGAGTAATAGTTACAGAGAGAGATCGCATTTCCGTAGTAATGAATATGACAGAGACACTCATAGAAACAGATAATTCGGCAACCAGAACAATTATTATCACGAGAGACAGAATAATTTCAGACGCAACAGTTCAGCGCGCAGTTACGATTCAGGGAGAAATTCTCCACCACGTGACCGACACGAAAGAAACTGTGTAAACTACCGACAAAATGACAGACCTGAATTCCATCAGAACTGGCGAGCTTTAAACAGAGCTGGGCCCTCTCGGCAAGGCGAATTTGTGGAAGTTAGGCCTCCTAATCCCAGTAACGACGCGCGGCAACAAAGAGACAGACAATGACTCGCACCGCAGGCATTCACGTGCGCCGGCTGGCTCTGAGAAAAATAACATTTATCTGGTACTGCTAATGAGATTCTAATGCAATATTTTGGTTTACTTGAAAATACATTCTGAATTAAAGTACTTTCTGGGAGATACCAAATGACACAGTGGTTAGTTAATGTGACAGCTACACGATTATATCACGACGTTACTAATGTGTGACACAATTTACATTGTTGCTTTTGCGGTGTATCTGTTTTATATCTGCACAGTTTTTTCTGAATTCTTCTATAAAGTGAGACATGTTTTAGTGGTGACTTTTGTGCTATTGCTACAAGGAGACAGCCTTTTCCGTAGGACAACAATACGTTACAGCACAGTACTTTCCTCATCACGGCAATAAGCGTAATAACTAAGTTATCTATACGCAAAGCATTTCACTTTGTTTATCATGAGGTAAGTACATTGGCTTCTGCTGAACTTAGCTTTCGGAGGACGATAACTACGACACTCCAACAGAGATTGTCTTACAGCAAGACGCACATTTAGCGCTACAGGACATGTATTTGAGTGATTAATTTTGTACTAAAAACATTTATTTTTAAAGATTTTTGAATTACAAAGATGGTTTTTCGTGATACATTTCATTCCATTGCTGTAATCTGTATACCTGAGGGTATAATTACAATAATCCTCAGGGGGGTACACGCCTACTTTGTGTACCATGTGTCTGGCAAGCACAAGGAGCCCTAGCTAATATGGTATTTGCTTATACAATTTAACACATCGGTACCATATTTATCTAACACATAAATTACACTGCTATCTGATCATTTAACAGAGAAACAAACATCTTTTTACTACGTCAGTGACACATGTTTACGCAATTACAGAGTTGGATTACTTCACACTTAAGAAATTGTATTTTGTCTGTACTTTGTGCACTGTTCATATTTTTTTGGAACCATTGTGATACTATGAGAGCTTTGAATGATGTATTTGGTATGGGATCATGATTCTTAAAGAACGTTTGAGGTAGATGACACTTTTGACATGAGCAGAGAATTTTTTTAGATTTTGAAATTATTGCAGAAAGCTACGACGTTTTTGAGATTTGACTGAGGTATTATGATGTTATTATTACGACGACGATGTGTATTATGCTGCTGAGGTATGTTTATGATCAATCAGCTAATGCTATATGAGTTATTTGATTATGCTACGTATGTTATGATGAAATATTGAAGAAGTGTTGACGAATAAGGTAAGGAATAATGAGTAGTGTTTAGGGACTCTTGACTTGTGAAAAAGGATGTTGGAAACCAAGAATCGTACTTTAAGAGTTATGAAATGTGTGTGTAAATGCGTGAATGTATCACAATGCCGGCGAAAATTTTTTTGGACACTGTTATATTCATAGGATTTTGTTTCTACACATTTGTGACGTAAATTTTCGACCTGTGAAATTTTCATATGAGACTGTCACTGTAGCAGAGACTGGTGACATAAATACTTCCGTAAGAAAGTTAAGTGACCACCTGCACGTGCGTCATCGGCACACAGCTGTGTCAGACACCTGGAGAACAAGCCATTAGGGTGTGCCTTTCCGGAAGCACAGGTAGAAAAAAAAAAGGAGGCCTATACCCTAATGACATTCGTTTGTAGAAAGCATCGCAAAAACGACTTGGTCGAAATTAAAAACATATGATAACACTGTGGAGCTCTTAATTTATGATATTTACTGAAATGCCTAATAAAATGACAAGAAATATTTTTACATCTGCACACCTGATTACGACAAGCGTCTTTCTACGAGAGTTGAGAGAATTTCTACTAACTTATGAAATGTCACATGACTATTGAATGATATTTTTATGCTTTGGTTTGCGTAATTGCTTATTTCATTTGATATCTGGTTTCCAGCTGTGTTGCAGCATTGCTTTTATAAAATAAAATGCATTTGCTAATGTGAACACTTTCTGTCAACAGATCTATTAAATAATTATTTTATGATCCACATTCTTTAAAAAAGGAGCACTTGGAAAGGAAAGAACAATAAGAAGGAACTAGTAACAGTAACACATAATTTTCTTTTCAAGTACATGGTAATATTTTTTTTTACAATAAGTTTTTGTGGTGCACCACTTTAATTACATAGACATTAAGATGTGAATAGACATGTCCCTTGTCTGCATTGTTGTTTTTACTGTAATATTTTTTCTGCTTGAGCTATGTCATGTTTAGGTATAAGTTGCTGCTGTTTGCCAGGCATAGTGTTATTGAATTTAACTTTGTATTACTCTGTTAAGCTTTTCTTGTTGCTGCACATTCGCTCATATTAGTTGTAATTTTGCATTTTTTCTGTTAATTTAGATTTACTGCTGCTTGCTTTGCAAATTGGCATTTTTTGTCATTGCTGTTTGTGTTGATTTGTTGTATGCTGCTGCATTGCCTCGTCCCTTAGTTTAGCATCTGAGCTCAGTAGATTTAAGTTAGCTTAAGAGGGGTAGACTACATAAGAAACTAACTATGATGACTTGGAAGAAATGTATTGGGAAGCTATATGAAAATGGTTTGGGCAAAAAAAAAAAAAAAAAAAAAACAAGGGATACTGTACAGTGGAGAAAAACTATTTTTGACAGAGGATGTGAAATGAATACAGAAAGCAGGCTTAGATAGGACTTTTGGGAATAATGATGAACGAAGGGAAATCTCCATGCAAAATACTGCAGTAAAACAAACCCTGTCCTTTCCTTTTGTGTCATCCCTCTATATGTTTGTGTACCCTTGTGTATTTGTGTTTTTCCTGTCTTTATGTGTTTAGCTGATGAGAGCTATGTTGTAGAATTTTTCTATGTTATTTACTTTGTAAAAATGTTGAGACATTATTTATTCTGTTTTGTTTTAATGCTCATGTGTAAAGTTGATGTTTCAAAAGTTATTCTGATCTTTTATGTATGTACTCATGTTATAATTCCCGTAACACTGATGTATATGTTTATTTCTATTGTTTTGTAGAGCCTATATTACTACAAATGTTATCTGTATTGTTATGTTTTAATGATGTATTTTGTACCTTTGTAATTGTATTCTTATGTTATAAAATTGTAATTGACACCAGTTCACATATTATTAATTTGTAAGTTACATTTCACTGCACACGGTTCTGTTGGTCATAGTATATGGACAATATGTGAGAAGTAGGGACTGATAGTGTTTGCACGTGTGTTAATAATTCAGCAAGGGACTGATTAACAGCATTGCTGTTTCTAAGAACAATTCCAAGTGCACAAGTGGTTATGGACTTGTTATATTAACTGCAAGACTCTTCACTGGTGATTGTGCACCCGCACAGTCACAACAGATGGCTGCTGGCCGTCTCTACAAGGACTACAGTGGGTCTGCATCTTTGATGGCCCACCAATACCACAATCTCTACCAGGACTACAGTGGGTCTGCTCTGTGATGACCTACCTACCAATATTCTTCAAACCGTCGAATGATTCTGCTGTGGGTTTGCTCTGTTGTGGCCCATTACCTGTCAGCATGTCAAGAGTCAGCACTGTCTTTCCGTTGGAAGGACAACACTACTTCTTCAAGACTGCATGGAAATCCACTACTTCTGTGTGCAATTTCTTTTACTAATGAGAAACTGTAATTACTATTATGATGAATGATCAGGACTATCTTTATGGGCTGTGAGAAAATTTTAGCTTTTGACCAACATTGTATCAATATGTGTGTGCATTTGATATCTTTCTTACTGTAATTATGAAAAAATTTTTCAAATCTGTATTGGCCAGTGCCCAACACCATTTGTAAAAATTTTTTGTGGGGAGCATGGGGGCTTTGTAAGTAGGCTGTTTATGTTTTCTTTATGTAAGTAGGCTGTTTCGGTTCTTATATTGGTAACGCCGCCGCCACGTAGCGCTCTCTGTATGAAAATCACTGGCTGTGCTGTGTGCAGCCTGTGGCTAGTTTGCATTGTTGTCTGCCATTGTAGAGGGGCAGCTGGATGTTAACAGCGCATAACGTTGCGCAGTTGGAGGTGAGCCGCCAGCAGTGGTGGATGTGGGGAGAGAGATGGCGGAGTTTTGATAATTTGTAATACTGGATGTCAATTATGAATATTAAGGTAAATACATTGTTTGTTCTCTATTAATATCTTTCATTTGCTAACTATCCCTATCAGTAGTTAGTGCCTTCATTAGTTTGAATCTTTTATTTAGCTGGCAGTAGTGGCGCTCGCTGTATTGCAGTAGTTCGAGTAACGAAGATTTTTGTGAGGTAAGTGATTTCTGAAAGGTGTAGTTTAATGTTACTCAGGGCCATTCTTTTGCAGGGATTTTTGATAGTCAGATTGCGTTGCGCTAAAATTATTGTGTGTCAGGTTAAGCACAGTCTTGTATAAATTGTTATAAGGGGATGTTTCATCACTTAAATATGTTACATAGACAAATGTATTCCCGATATTTCATTGCTCTATATAAATTATTTTTGGTTCTTGCGAATCTTTCCGTCAGTGTGCTATGTCAAGTCATCGCCACAGTTTTTCAACGTCACATATCACTGAAATCAGTTACTTTTCAATAAACTTTAAAAAATTGTTTCATTTATGTGTTTTTTACGTATTTTATTTTATTTTAGTTCCTGAGTAGTTTTTAGTTAAGTGTAAGTTTTTGTTTAATTGTAAGCTTTTTTTTAAATGTACGTGCATATTTGTCTAATATGTGTCCAGTAGCGATATCTGAAGAGCGTACGCTGCAGACGAGCCTTTAGTGTCTCGAATGCACCCTGTTTGCTGTGAACATAATATACAAAAATCATCAACACTCCCCTCGGTGAAAGACTCCAGCTCCTGACATGATCATGATAAATATTGGCAGCTGTGTGCCATGCCCGCCAAAATTAAAGCTACCATGGCTCAAACTGTGATCAGTTTACAGCAATTGCAAAACAATATGTTCTATTTTATATAGTGCCAGATGTTTTATGAAGGTGGGTTAGAAAAATAGACAAGTAACTCAAATATCTACTTAATCGATTTTAATGCACAGCATTGTCTACATTGATAATAACAAGATTCCTATTTCCATGGAGACTGCACTTTACAAAGAGATGGGTCACTTTACTGGGTTGTTGTCGTGGTCGTGTTTCAATGGCAAAAAACCTTCATTTTCTTCATCGTACATTTTATGGCAATATCACGTCTGTGGTTCCGTAGTGAACTTCATTTTCTTCCATTATTCCCGAATATTGCCACGTTCCAAGTAAATTTCCCTCTCTATGTAGCAAATGCAGCTCCCTTACAGCTACGTTAATTTGTTGTACGTGCTTTCAGTACATTTTTAATTGTTTCTGCATTATTAATCTTTTGACAGATTTAATCACGAAAATAATAACATCAACATTTACGAGTTTTTCATACAGCAAAGTGACAGCATTTGTGTAAACAGCTCTTTACGCTTCAAACAGATGGCCCCTTATTTACGTAATGTTACGTCCATGGGCCCAATAACTCGCACCCAATGTTGTGACTCGGCAAGACAGCCAATCCACTAGGAGGAAGCCGAAAGGCACGCGTTTAAGCTCACGGAGGCTGGCGTGAGGTCTGGAACAGGTCAAGTGATTGAGACTAGCAAATAAAGTACGTATCTGCTGGAATACTTAACTTTAATCCATAATTGGTGAACATCGCTCTTGACGGTACAGGTTTTACAGCATCAATAGTAACTGGTAATGGCGCCTTGCTAGGTCGTAGCAAATGACGTAGCTGAAGGCTATGCTAACTATCGTCTCGGCAAATGAGAGCGTAATTTGTCAGTGAACCATCGATAGCATTGTTGGCTATACAACTGGGGAGAGTGCTAGGAAGTCTCTCTAGACCTGCCGTGTGGCGGCGCTCGGTCTGCAATCGCTGATAGTGGCGACACGCGGGTCCGACGTATACTAAGGGACCGCGGCCGATTTAAAGGCTACCACCTAGCAAGTGTGGTGTCTGGCGGTGACACCACACCCAACCCCCTCCAACAACATCATTTAGCAGCAAAATTGTAAACAGGTTATCTAAAATAGGTAAATTTTACTTACAGAAGTAATCTTCGAAAAAAATGTAGTATGGAATTATGGAAACTAACGTTGAGTTCAAAATAGAAAGACTGGTTGCAGCGTTTAAAGAATTCAGGACGGGGACACCAGACATATTTTGTCTGCACACGCACACGTACATACGAAGGAGAACTCAGTAGAAACAAAAAACAAAAGGATTAGCATATCAACAAAGGCTGTCAGTGGTTCAATGGCTTTCTTCTTGCCACGTTATCAGCAAACACATTTATCACATTCTCGGATCCAGTTTCACAGTCAGATCATTTTCAATTGTAGTACATCCAGGTGATTCAAATTCTTCAGAATCTGAGAAGCACGCACGTAGTTCTTAACCCTTCGAAGAACTGAGAAGGATCGTTCGTTGCTGGTGTGATCAACTGAATTTGATGAGTGTTTCTGATGTCTGGATAAATAGCAAAGAGCTATTTCTCTTTTACCATTTAATGTAAGAGGTGCAAGGAAGGACTGTTCACATATCCTCAAAAGGAAGCTTTTGAGATGGACACATTCTGTTCCAAAAGACTTTTCTATATCCTCTTCATAAACATGTTGCAACTGTTTTGCAGTGTTATAGCCTTCATCAGGTTTCATTTCCGTCAAACTGGATAAGGAACGAGAACTTTTCAGAAAACTGTTTGTAGACACCAAGAACCGTATTGAACTCTGCGGACAGTCTGTCTAATGTAATTAAACAATTGGTCTTCAATATGTCACCAGCAGATTTGCAAATCAGAGTCATCAAAGAACTTCTTTCGTTTCTTCACACATATTATCGTTTGCTCGTACGAGTTGTTGTGTAGTCTCCACTTTTCTCTCCCCCACCTTTTTTACATTTCAGAAGACTTTGGCATCTCATTTACGAAAGTAGGAAGTGAAGTATAAAGTTTCGCTACTGCAGATACGTCAACCTCTTCTGACTGTAGCGTTGTACTCACTGCACTGAAACTTAAAAATAATCACTCACATTGTAACCAAGAATGCAATATCTTCAGAGTTAAGCTTCTGAAATATCCCTGTTGCTTTTAGTTTAGTCACAGCCTTTTCGCTTGTCTCTTCATAAATGCGCTTAAGAGCGTAACTGACTGCAACGCCATTATCACTTATACTTTTGCGGGTTTCTCCTCTAGCTGGTCGCCCTGTAATGCAAAGAAACTTGAAACTCAAGTTTGTATCTTCAAAAATTGACTGAAGAGTTTTCCAGCGTTCTCCAGATGCCGAAAGAAAATGTAATTGGCTCGTAGTAGATCAAAAAACGTTGTAGTCATTTTGCAGCATATGGCGTCACTCGATCCTACCAGATTCAGGGAATGAGTGGAGCAAAGGATGAAAAACACCAAAGAATTTAAAGACTTGATCGGGCTTGTAGGCCAGAGTTGATTGCCGCTTATTTGCAGTATTATCATAACTGTGGCCACGGCAATTGCCTATATCTGGTCCATGGGAGTTGACGAACTTGAATACTGCATCTGTCAATCCTTTCACGGAATGCCCAGCATTTTTCATAAACTCTACAAACGCTTCTTGTGTTATACAATCTTTTTTCACATATCACATAGTGAGACGTAAATGATCACAATGCAAAACATCAGGGGTAGAATCGACAATAATGGAGAAATACAATGCATTACCTATCGCCTTTATTATCTCTTCTGTGACGGTCTTCTCCATAATATTTATAATTTCCCATTCCTTAAGGAACCACAATGCCCATCGCCTCCACGAAATGGTGAACTAATTGAAGAAAGATTTTCACTATGCCCATTACCCTGTGTACTACATTTCTCCAATACTTTACTTCTTCTCGCAACTGTGTAATAAATTGTTTATTAACTCTGCATACAGTATTTCCCCTTTCCTTGACACTTACAATGCGATCACGATGAGCACTAGAATACTCATGTTCCGTTCCCTTTAATTAGCGTGTTTTTAACCACCAAATCCACTTGTTCCAAACTGGGCTGAACCCCCAAACAGTTCACGTGGTGCACAGTAAAGTGATCCCTGACTGAGAGAGTAAGTCAAGTAATTGTGTTGTCCGATGTCTCTATTCAGCACGTCCTTTCAAAGAAATTCTCGGAAATAAATCTTTGTTTATCAGGAAATACTCTCTCTGACTTTACAAAAGCAAGGTTTCTATTCAGATTAATTTGTTTCGTACTATGTAATCTCGTGTTTTCATTTATTTCCCAAACGAAGGGATCCTCATCAGCTTTAGAGTCTGACGAAACTTCCCCTAGGCCTAACTCTAGTTTACTTGCTGTGGAATTGTTCGTATGTTGATTATCAATCTCAGATTTACTACCGCCGAACTTTCCACCACAATTGCCACTGCACTGTGAATCATTTGAAGGTTTCAGGTTCTCAGGAGATGAAGAACTTGTAGCAACAGCTCCTAGTCCTTTATTAACAAAAAAGTATGTAACTTTAGCTTTGATCTAACTCTTCCTTCTCCTCTTTTTTTCCACACATTTTTTGTAGCCTACACCACTGGGACGTTACCTACCGTCCATATTGACGTTTTCTTTATATCATAACTTCATCACATTAATAAACAATTAATGATAGAAGCACAAAGCTGATGCCAAGCTACATCAAATCTTCTGTGTCCACATCTGATTCGACTGTGTTAACCGCACAAAACCTTCTCAGAGGCAGTGTTGCCAGTTGCATGAGACTCACATCTCCATCTGTCTACATACGATTTCCCTCCCGCTAAGACTTCCCGCTACCATCGTTTCTTTTTTTGTGCCTGTAAATTAATTTTGCTTAAAATTTTCCGTCCCTAAGAATTTGCCGCCCTGGGCCCTGGTCCATGTTGCTCATATGCAAATACGGGGCAGCCTGTTACATTCAGAGAATACCGACACTTACTTTGAAATATCTCAAACTCAGCTATGAACTGAAATTAACAAATACGGGAATAAAATTCATGCTGTGCGTTTATGTTCTGAAAGTTAGTGTATTTAAATATTTGTTACTCTCCTTACTTAATTGTTTCATTACAAGTATACCTCTATTTCAGCATAAGTTTTCGACAGAAAACACTGGCTAAACTGCTCAGAGAGCGCGGAAATATTGTAAAGATGTTACAGAAGAACCTAGCAATGTGTATATCTTTATGTTGTAAGGCACACTTTCATTTAGTTACCACACAGTGAAACAATTAACAGAAACATTGGCTATATGATACATTTGTCATCAACAAAATAAATAATTAATTCTCAAATGGAATGGATATTGTACAGCTGCACAAATGATCATGATTTTTGGGTGTTAATTTCAGCAAAGTATTAAAAACTGGAAAACTAGATATTGGAATGTAAAATCACTGCATAGCTTTACAACTAATTGGAACATCAGTTACCTTAATTATTTGGAGTAGGTAGTCAATTTTACCTCAGATTATTGACTAATGGAAGTTATTTCACATATAAGAATTCTTACATAAATTTTGTTGAAATCTCTTAATAATACCACATATGTAATTTTGTATTAGAAACAAATGAGTCATTTGATAACAAAATATTAATATCCTTCTCAGGTCTTCATCAAATAAAGTGCATTTGAAAAATATTAATCAAATGCTAAGTCTTGTATTAGTGTCTACATGCTGAATAAGTAAAGATATTCTTTTCATAAGTCATTCACAATTAATACTGTTCTTGGGAATTAAACAAAAAAATATGTTTGTAAGTTACTGAAATAGAAAATTTTTATTACTTAGTTTCACCTGTTAGTACTCACTCTCACATTCTTGATCTGTCCTTTTACATCACATCTCGTAACAATTCCTACACTCTTCTGTCGTTGAAATTATCCTCCCCATTTCCACTTCACTTTTTTTGGTCATTGGTTTATCACTTGGCAGCAGAAGCTCAACATGCTCTTCTTGATGCCTCCTTGCTGCAGAACATTCTTCATGCCCATGGCTCCTCTGAGCTCTTGATTTCCAGTCCTATCTGCCACTTCTTCCTTTACAGTAAAATGTTCTTTGTATCTTTATCATTTCAATTAACATGTACCTTCAATTGAAACAAATTGCTATCAGCCTTTGATGACACAAAATATACAATTACTATTCTCTATAATTTGTATTGGGTATATATTCCATTTAGGAACCTGCCTTTTTTATCATTTTACTTTGGATAGCCTTTGGAGTTATGACTAACCCTTATCATTAATTTCATATACAGATAATTCAGTCAATACTATTTCCCACTCATACTAACATTCAAACTTCCCATTACTATGTATCATAAAATTTTACCCCTTGAAAATAATGAATAATTTTAAGCATTAACACCTCTTGCAAAATCATATTCAGAATGTGCAGCATCACAATGTCAACACAGTTTTATCAAATCCTATACATAATGCATTTACTTTGAAACATACTTCACACCAAGTAATATCACTTCATTCAAGAATCCTCCTAATTGTCTGTTTCTATCTTACTCTTTATACTCAGTTTTTACTGTCTGTTCTGCGTTTAGTGGTTACGTAATCCTCCATTTACAAGATATAACCAGTTTATGGGTGATTAAATATTATTCTTCCCCTATACTTCTAACTTCTTATATACTACATGTACTACATAATTTTGCAATTCCTTTACAAGTAAGTAAAGGTTTCCATGTGTAAACAAAATACATATTCACATGTATATGTATAAATAATATTTATCATCTCAAACTATAAGTAAGAACAAATTTAAAATTGTCATTACTGTGAACAGGCAAATTTACATGACATTGAAAAATATGATGACATAAAAGACATCCGCTACACACTGGTAACACACTCAAAGTATGTTATCAGCTTCATTAATCGTATATCACAGCATCATCAAGCTTTTTTACAAGAAAGATGTCTCTGACAGTAAAAGATAATGTTCACAGATTGATGTAATAGTAGAAGAAAAATTTAGCACAGGAGAAAAAAAAAACTAGGAAATAACAGTGCACGGCTTGGAGTCTTGAGTTCGCCAAGTACATGATTCAAAAGCTGTATGAATTATTCCCCTGAGGTCTTTTACCATAGTCAATTCCCTGTCTGTGTAATTTTATATCCACAATATTTCTCACACCAAATTTCTTCTTCGTTTTAGGAAAAACTAGGTAGAAAGCATTTTTACACAGTGTATCCACTACCTCAAATGGTCCACGATATAAATGAAATCACTCAGAAATTTCAGAAGTTATTTGTTTAGATTTATCTTGGGTCTCAACCTGTACTAAATTTCCTATCTTAATCTTACCATTTTTGACCTTGATGTCATGTTCCTTTTTTCCAGCCATAATCTGCTTTTCCATCCATAGCTGTACACTTTGTCTCTTTTCCTCAATGGTCATATCCAGCTTAGGTGAAAACTTAATGACCTCCTTCAATAAAGTTCTTTGTTCTTACCCTTTTTGTAGGGTCTTGCCCTCTTGTCGCTAATAGGGTGCGTAAGGGATGCAGCGTTATAGAAATGCTATACAACAGTTCAAACAAATAACATTAGTAGTATTATTTCTATAAAGCAATTGACAATACTTACCTTTGGAGATACATCGGTGTCACAAATAACATGCAAACAGTAATAGTCCTCGCTATAGGCAGTCCAGACAAGTAACTTATAAGGGTTACGTCTAGTTGTTCTCTAGCAAGCTCCGCAAATACACTCCTGGAAATTGAAATAAGAACACCGTGAATTCATTGTCCCAGGAAGGGGAAACTTTATTGACACATTCCTGGGGTCGGATACATCACATGATCACACTGACAGAACCACAGGCACATAGACACAGGCAACAGAGCATGCACAATGTCGGCACTAGTACAGTGTATATCCACCTTTCGCAGCAATGCAGGCTGCTATTCTCCCGTGGAGACGATCGTAGAGATGCTGGATGTAGTCCTGTGGAACGGCTTGCCATGCCATTTTCACCTGGCGCCTCAGTTGGACCAGCGTTCGTGTTGGACGTGCAGACCGCGTGAGACGACGCTTCATCCAGTCCCAAACATGCTCAATGGGGGACAGATCCGGAGATCTTGCTGGCCAGGGTAGTTGACTTACACCTTCTAGAGCACATTGGGTGGCACGGGATACATGCGGACGTGCATTGTCCTGTTGGAACAGCAAGTTTCCTTGCCGGTCTAGGAATGGTAGAACGATGGGTTCGATGACGGTTTGGATGTACCGTGCACTATTCAGTGTCCCCTCGACGATCACCAGTGGTGTACGGCCAGTGTAGGAGATCGCTCCCCACACCATGATGCCGGGTGTTGGCCCTGTGTGCCTCGGTCGTATGCAGTCCTGATTGTGGCGCTCACCTGCACGGCGCCAAACACGCATACGATCATCATTGGCACCAAGGCAGAAGCGACTCTCATCGCTGAAGACGACACGTCTCCATTCGCCCCTCCATTCACGCCTGTCGCGACACCACTGGAGGCGGGCTGCACGATGTTGGGGCGTGAGCGGAAGACGGCCTAACGGTGTGCGGGACCGTAGCCCAGCTTCATGGAGACGGTTGCGAATGGTCCTCGCCGATACCCCAGGAGCAACAGTGTCCCTAATTTGCTGGGAAGTGGCGGTGCGGTCCCCTACGGCACTGCGTAGGATCCTACGGTCTTGGCATG
Source organism: Schistocerca cancellata (assembly GCF_023864275.1). Taxonomy (NCBI): domain Eukaryota; kingdom Metazoa; phylum Arthropoda; class Insecta; order Orthoptera; family Acrididae; genus Schistocerca; species Schistocerca cancellata. Next base: position 403,815,822 of record NC_064631.1, read on the forward strand.
CATCCGTGCGTCGCTGCGGTCCGGTCCCAGGTCGACGGGCACGTGCACCTTCCGCCGACCACTGGCGACAACATCGATGTACTGTGGAGACCTCACGCCCCACGTGTTGAGCAATTCGGCGGTACGTCCACCCGGCCTCCCGCATGCCCACTATACGCCCTCGCTCAAAGTCCGTCAGCTGCACATACGGTTCACGTCCACGCTGTCGCGGCATGCTACCAGTGTTAAAGACTGCGATGGAGCTCCGTATGCCACGGCAAACTGGCTGACACTGACGGCGGCGGTGCACAAATGCTGCGCAACTAGCGCCATTCGACGGCCAACACCGCGGTTCCTGGTGTGTCCGCTGTGCCGTGCGTGTGATCATTGCTTGTACAGCCCTCTTGCAGTGTCCGGAGCAAGTATGGTGGGTCTGACACACCGGTGTCAATGTGTTCTTTTTTCCATTTCCAGGAGTGTATGTTACACTCGTATCAGTACACTGAGGCGATATGAGCCCGGAGGCTGGCAGGACGGCGCTTATATTCAATTATTTCAGATGTCACTCCTGGCGCGGTCCAATTCGGCGCACCATTGGCCGACGTTTCCTCACCGCCTTCTCTGATCTCCCGTTCGTCTTCGTCGTTCCACGCCATAACACTTGTTATGATTTCTTCCTGAGTTAACCCCATACTCCCATGGTTTAAACAGTTCATTATGTTTTCAAACTCTTTAAGGTAAATTCCCCAAGAACTATGATGTTGGTTACAATAGTTCTACTATACCACCCTGATTCTCTCATATAACGTTCTGCTAGATTATTGGCCAGACGATAAGGCGTTGTGTATTTCAGTTCATTTGCATCAGTACATTTTTCTAAACTTTATACACAAACTGAAACTCAATATCTGACAAGACTGCTTTAGGTTTCCCTACCTGCACTAAATAATCTTTAATCATTTTATCTCTTACTGTTTTGCCAGTGGCTTTTGTTAAATGGTGCAATTTAATATATTTTGAAAAAATATTTAGTACAGCCAAAATATAAATAAATCCCCCTAAGCTTTTTGGTAATGGGCTAGAGAATTCAAAAGCAACTAATTCTAACTTGAGGTAAAATTGATTACATTGGGCCTATATTTTTGAAGTTGGACCTTTTGATACTTGTCACTTGTTTTCATTTTATCCTGTCATATTACTGAAAATAACAAGCGCCATTAATTTCCCATAAACTCCTTAGCTTCACAATGTCCGTATGTTAAATGTGTACAGTCAATAAGTACTCGCACGTGGTTTTCTGGCAACACGCTATGAATCCTCTTTCCTTTTCCTAAACAATATACTCTTAAATATGTTGTAGTATTTAGATACTTTATTGTTTCCTGGTTTCCCCATTCCATTTTCACCAGTTTCTATCATTCATCACCACTTATTTCCCTACGCAAGTTCTTACACGTATTCTTTATTTCTTTCTATCCAGATAACCCCTTTGTATAAAACATCTTCAGGTTTTCCTCCATAATTCCATTCTCCTCATTTTCCTTCTTTCCTACAGGTAGCCAGCCAAAGTACCTGATACTGTCTTTAATTTTCCTGTGATATGCCTGATTTCAAAATTAAATTGCTGTAAATAAAGTGCCCAAAGTGTCAATCTCCTGGGAAGCAGTTTACGTTTGGTAATAAAAGTCAAACCCTTGAAATCTGGTAGGACATCACAGGCTGTTGACATCCTATGCCATACTCACTTATGTCTGTGTTCGTACAAAATGGATGGCTCTAATCAGTGGGACTCAGAATCTTATTCTTTCTCAAAACTCAAAACTCTCTCAGCGTCCAAAAATAAGTCTTGTTTTTACCCAATAATTCAATCAACACAGGACTATTAAATGGTTGGTCTGAGACGAATTTCCTATAAAAACCACACAGTCTCAGAAAGGCTTTTAACTGTTTTTTACTCTTTACAGATTGAAATTCTTATAGGCTTCATCTTGTCAGGATGTTTTTCAATTCCCCCAGTTAGCACAATACGTTCTACAATTTTTAACTCTGTTCTAACAAATTCTTACTTTTTCAAATTCGAGGTCATACCATATGCTTCCAATGCCTCAAATACTTGCTCCAAAATTCGACAATGACTCATCAAATCTATCTTCAATTGCTACTAAAACATCATCCACATACACAGTAATTTTTGAGGTTAGTTCGTTCCCCAAGACCAAAACCAATGCTCTAATGGAAACTGAAATGAAAATGTGTATCCCGAAAGGGACAATACAGTATTGGTAACTTTTTCCGTATTACTTTCTGATTATTCCTCATATTCACCCAACACACTGTCATCATTGCGAAATACTACTTTATCCGCTTCAATACCTTAACTATTGTTCACAACAAATCTTTAAAATCTCATGTTCTCTAATTCTCCCTTTTCTGCTGAATATTCCTTAAGACCCTCTCTTAATACATTCATTTTTTCCACACAATCATTGTACATCCCCTTACGAGAGAAAACATTTGCACTAGTATTACAAATATTAACATCACAGTCACTATTCATCTCATCTAAACTACAAGTCATTATACTCTTACCTTCACTTTTTCTTTTGCTGTCGTCCAATCAATTCTCCTTATTTCTATCCTCCTGTATGCCAGTTCCCTCATTACCTTGGCACCCTCTGTCCACATTATATGATCTGCTTGCTCTACTTTCTTCATCTTCCTCTATTTTAGGCTGAACCTTCTTCAAACTGCAACTCATTTGTTCGTTATTTCACCCACTTCTGTAATTATTATTCCAACACTGATAATTTCCGTCTTTGATTCCCCCCATAACTATTAATTATTCGATTAATTTTACTGTCACCAGTTGATTGCCTGTACCTGCAATTCCTGAACCTCTGCTTGCAACTTGCACCAGCAAGGCCCCTCATTGTCTGTATCCTGAAATTGTATATTCATAACTTTTCACGGCCTTGAACCTCTTCCTTCTCTTCTCCCTCTATCTACTCCTGTCATTCGTACATTGTAATCTTGGTTTTGGGTTCCCTGACTATGCCACCCAGGATTACCATGAAATTTCTATCAGCACCTCATTTCCAGCTATCTGCTTCACCCATTTTTCTCAAAAAGATTCCAAATTACCGTCTCCCACACTAATATATCTTCTCACAGTCCACGGCAAATTTCCACTCATGTTGTTGTGGTCTTCAGTCCTGAGACTGGTTTGATGCAACTCTCCATGCGACACTATCCTGTGCAAGCTTCTTCATCTCCCAGTACCTACTGCATCTACATCCTTCTGAATCTGCTTAGTGTATTCATCTCTTGGTCTCCCTCTACGATTTTTACCCTCCACGCTGCCCTCCAATACTAAATTGGTGATCTCTTGGTCCCTCAGAACATGTCCTACCAACCGATCCCTTCTTCTACTCAAGTTGTGCCACAAACTCCTCTACTCCCCAATCTAATTCAATACCTCCTCATTACTTATGTCATCTACCCATCTAATCTTCAGCATTCTTCTGTAGCACCACATTTTGAAAGCTTCTATTCTCTTCTTGTCCAAACTATTTATCGTCCATGTTTCACTTCCGTACATGGGTACACTCCACACAAATATTTTCAGAAACGACTTCCTGACTCTAAAATCTATATTCGATGTTAATAAATTTCTCTTCTTCAGAAACGCGTTCCTTGCCATTGTCAGTCTACATTTTGTATCCTCTCTACTTCGATCATCATCAGTTATTTTACTCCCCAAATAGCAAAACTCCTTTACTACTTTAAGTGTCTCATTTCCTCATCTAATTCCCTCAGCATCACCTGACTCAATACGACTACATTCCATTATCCTCGTTTTGCTTTTTGATGTTCATCTTATATCCTTCTTTCAAGACACTGTCCATTCCGTTCAACTGCTCTTTCAAGTCCTTTGCTGTCTGTGACAGAATTACAATGTCATCGACGAACTACAACGTTTTTATTTCTTCTCCATGGATTTTAATACCTACTCCGAATTTTCGTTGTGTTTCCTTCACTGCTTGCTCAAATACAGATTGAATAACATCGGGGACAGACTACAGCCCTCTCTCGCTCCCTTCCCAACCACTGCTTCCCTTTCATGTCCCTTGACTCCTATAACTGCCATCTGGTTTCTGTACAAATTGTAAATAGCCTTTCGCTCCCTTTATTTTACCCCTGCCACCATCAGAATTTGAAAGAGAATATTCCAGTCAACATTATCAAAAGCTTTCTCTAAGTCTACAAATTCTAGAAACATAGGTTTGCCTTTTCTTAATACAGCTTCTAAGCTAAGTCGTAGGGTCAGTATTGCCTCACGTGTTCTAATATTTCTACGGAATCCAAACTGATCTTCCCTGAGGTCGGCTTCTACCAGTTTTTCCATTCGTCTGTAAAGAATTCGTGTTAGTATTTTGCAGCTGTGACTTATTAAACTGATAGTTCGGTAATTTTCACATCAGCCAACGCCTGCTTTCTTTGGAATTGGAATTATTATATTCTTCTTGAAGTCTGAGGGTATTTCGCCTGTATCATACATATTGCTCACCAGATGGTAGATTTTTGTCAGGACTGGTTCTCCCAAGGCCGTCAGTAGTTCTAATTGAATGTTGTCTACTCCCGGGGCCTTGTTTCGACTCAGGTCTTTCAGTGCTCTGTCAAACTCTTCACGCAGTATCATATCTCCCATTTCATCTTCATCTACATCCTCTTCCATTTCCATAATATTGTCCTCAAGTACATCGCCCTTGTATAGACCCTCTATATACTCCTTCCACCTTTCTTCTTTCCCTTCTTTCCTTAGGACTGGGTTTCCATCAAAGCTCTTGATATTCACGCAAGTGGTTCTCCTTTCTACAAAGGTTTCTTTAATTGTCCAGTAGGTGGTATCTATCTTATCCATAGTGAGATATGCCTCTACATCCTTACATTTGTCCTCTAGCCATCCCTGCTTAGCCATTTTACGCTTCCTGTCGATCTCATTTTTGAGACGTTTGTATTCCTTTTTGCCTGCTTCATTTACTGCATTTCTATATTTTCTCCTTTCATCAATTAAATTCAATATTTCTTCTGTTACCCAAGGAGTTCTACTAGCCCTCGTCTTTTTACATACTTGATCCTCTGCTGCCTGGACTACTTCATCCCTCAGGCTCTTTTTTATGGCTCTGAGCACTATGGGACTTAACATCTTTGGTCATCAGTCACCTATAACTTAGAACTACTTAAACCTAACTAATCTAGGGACATCACACAACACCCAGTCATCATCCTTCAGAGCTACCCTTTCTTCTTCTACTGTATTTATTTCCCCCATTCCTGTCAATTGTTCCCTTATGCCCTCCCTGAAACTCTGTATAACCTCTGGTTTAGTCAGTTTATCCAGGTCCCATCTCCTTAAATTCCCACCTTTTTGCAGTTTCTTCAGTTTTAATCTACAGTTCATAAACAATAGATTGTGGTCAGAGTCCACATCTGCCCCTGGAAATGTCTTACAATTTAATACCTGGTTCCTAAATCTCTGTCTTACCATTTTATAATATATCTGATACCTTTTAGTATCTCGTTCTTTCATGTACACAACCTTCTTTCATGAGTCTTAAACCAAGTGTTAGCTATGATTAAAGCTCTGTGCAAAATTCTCCCAGGCGGCTTCCTCTTCCATTTCTTAGCCCCAACCCATATTCACCTATTACGTTTCCTTCTCTCCCTTTTCCTACTACCGAATTCCAGTCACCCATGATTAGTAAATTTTCGTCTCCCTTCACTATCTGAATAATTTCTTTTATTTCATCATACATTTCTTCAATTTCTTCGTCATCTGCAGAGCTAGTTGGCATATAAACTTGTACTACTGTAGTAGGCGTGGGCTTTGAGTGTATCTTGGCCACAATAATGCGTTCACTATGCTGTTTGTAGCAGCTTACGCGCATTTCTATTTTACTATTCATTAATGAACCTACTCCTGCATTACCCCTATTTGATTTTGTATTTATAACCCTGTATTCGCCTCACCCAAAGTCTTTCTCCTCCTGCCACCGAACTTCACTAATTCCCACTATATCTACCTTTAACCTGTCCATTTCCCTTCTTAAATTTTCTAACCTACCTGCCTGATTAAGGGACCTGACAGTCCACGCTCCGATCCGTAGACCGCCAGTTTTCTTTCTCCTGATAATCATAATCATAATGATAATCATAATCGTCAAAAAATGTTCTTCAGGGACTGACACAGTAATATATTTTAATTTTCTATATAAATTTTCACAGCACTCTTTCTTTTTTCTATTGTCTCCTAATCTATATGGAGCTGCACCCAAATATTCAGTATATAGTTCAAAAAAATGGCTCTGAGCACTATGGGACTCAACTGCTGAGGTCATTAGTCCCGTAGAACTTAGAACTAGTTAAACCTAACTAACCTAAGGACATCACAAACATCCATGCCCGAGGCAGGATTCGAACCTGCGACCGTAGCGGTCTTGCGGTTCCAGACTGCAGCGCCTTTAACCGCACGGCCACTTCGGCCGGCAGTATATAGTTCCCTCTGCCTACATTTGACCAATATTTTTCAATAAATTTCTCCAAACATTCTTCCAAAATGTTGCATCCTACAACAGTTTTGGTTGCCTAACTTCGTGACCCTCATGCAAGCCTCTGTACTGCAATTTTAATTTTGTGAGTTTCGGGATATGGTCGTGGAATCATCTTACTACATGAATCTGCGAAACTCACCAAGTGAACGCTTCTCTTGGGATTTCTATACTCCCACAGTATGCTCCTATAACCGGAAATATACTGTTCACTTGACGACACCTCTCTAACTTCTCTACTTTCTCTGAAATTTTTGAAGTAATGGTTTTTCGGGTATTGTTTACTGAGTGAGCAAGCACTGGAAGAACTTGGATTTCTCGTTTTCAGTCATTCATCGACAGCTTTCATTTCACGATCAACCCTCTATGCTAAAGTGTCCATCCTTTCGTCCATAGCCTTCATAATTCGATTTAATTTAACTCTCTGCCCATTTAAAACTTCCACATTTTTATTCACCAAAGATACTAAATTACGGTTTGCTGATTGCACTCACGAACTGTGTCCATCTATTTTGCTACTTATTTCAGAACTCTGTTTACTTATTTCATATCTCACTGCTAACATTACTTTCATCAGTTCACTGGTTTCACTGTTTTGACTCTCTTCCGATTCTGACTTTGTAAAGAATCATGATCTTCACTCACGACTGAAAAGTTTATTTCCCCTTGATCAAAAGAATAACCATCCTGTTCACCTTTTACATCTCTAGACATGCCTGCTTTGTTATTTACCTCGTTACAATTTCCTGCTTTACTAAAAACCTCTGGATTTGCATAATTAGTTTTTACTTTGTTGTTTCGCTTTAGCTGCTCCATTCCCGTTACGTTGTGTCGTTGCGTCTCCATTAATATAGGCTAAATTGCAAGGCAGTATTGTGGTTACCAGTCCAAATTTTCTGCCTCCCGCCAACACTTCCAATTTACCACTGTTCGAATGCAAGGTTCAGAACGAAATTAATTATTGTCCTGTTCCTTACGGTCGACGCGTACAACGCGGCTGTCGCGATTTTATAATTCAGTACTACCGACGTATGCAAAAATGTGACTGTGAGCATCGGACGCAGTAAAACTAAATTTCAGGTACGCGGAAAAGTGCTGTTTCTTGTCAATGTTCTGTCAATTTTGAAATCAGTAATAAATAAAACTTTGACAGCATGGGAATGTTGGCGAAAGTCTCCAAAAGATAGTTTTTATGTCGCTTTGGACTCCATAGTAACTTACAGTCAAGTACACACGATAATTACTCACACTTTAGAAAAATAGTCAGATAACACACAGATCCACTTTACTGATTTTAATGAACGGTATTGCCTACATCGATAACACAAAGATTCTTATTTATTGGGAGACTGTGCTTTACAGAGAGAGATGGGTCACTTAGCTGAATTTTCGTCGTTGTGGTCGCGATTTAGTGGCAGATAACGTTTATGCCCTTCTTCGTTCATTTTATGGCAATGTCACACCAATATTCCCGTATATTGCCATGTTCCACGTAAGTTTCCTTTGTGCATTCTTTTATTATCACGAACATGTGGTGTTGCTGTACGCCTATTCCCAGCACATCACACAACAACCAACTGCCACAGACTGGACCAACTGTACTCAACGCTATTAAAAAAGTAAAGTCGGTGCCTAGTGGGTGCAGCTCCCGTATAGTTACTTTAATTTGTCATACATGCCGCATTTGCTTGAGCTACATATTTAATGGTTTCTACATTATTAATCTTTTGACAGAATTAATCCCGAAAGTACTACCATCACCATTTACGTGTTTCTTCTTAAAAGCAAGTGACAACTTTGTGCAAGTAGTTCTTTACGTTTCTAAAAGATGATATTACTTGTTACATTCAGAGAATACTGGCATCTACTTACAAATATCTCAAACTCCGCTATGAACTGAAATTTACAAATGCACGAATAAAACTTACGCTGTGTCTTCATTTTCTACTAGTAAGTGTATTTAAATGTGTGGTACTGTCTTTATTTGATTATGTCATTATACGTTCTTTACTTTTGCTGTCTGTAACGAGCTGGTTTCCTTTCTGGAACCAGGTTTCTACACAAGGAGTTGGGTTAAACACTTGTAAGAGAAGTTCTAACAGTCCTGTGATCATCAGGTTGACAGTAGCCTTCAGGCGCAATGAAGCTCTGGTGGCTTTAAAACAAGGTTCATTTGTGAAAATCCCCTCTCACATTCATTGGTGGGTATTGATAAGTAATTAATTCTGCTTATCAGTGATGCTGTACGTTTATTTTCTTCTGGGTACTCCGAAAACCTCTGCGTAATCTTACGATTCATTGAATCTCTGAAACCCTAATAAAATTCCACAGCTCACCTTAATCTCTTCAACAGTGAATGTAGAAGTGAGCAAACGACATTATGACATCACATCATATCAATGAAAACCGTGCCGTCTCAAAATGTATTTTAAAACCTGACAGCGTAGGACTATTATACGCTCATATTTCCGTAGCTCTCAACATTGACATGTGGAACGATTTTAGTAATGATGTACAAGACGATATTCTAGTCCAGTTTCGAGAAGGCTTTGAGATGGCCTACCATGACACCTAAAAGGACTACCAACGAACCAATTACAAATGATAAAGATATAGACAAAATCTAATATTATTACCTGCTTCTGCTAATAATCTAATTAATGTACGATGTTTCTGCCTTTTAATGTAAATAAATGTAGTTTTTTTCCCATCTGACGATTCAGAAAGTTAAAAGGGCCATATCCCCTAGCGTACCCCTGGAAACTCCACACTGGCTATTTGCTATAAGTAGTCGCTATAAGGTTTCAGTCTTTTATTTCACTGAAAAGCTAAATAATTTCTGGCCAATGATCGTCACCTCAAAGTGATCGTTTTTTAATTGTCTGCCATCTGTATAGTTTTCACCCTAAAGGTTTCAGGCACAATATATTGGAGGCAACACACTTCTACTGTGACACAGCAATTAAATGTGGATTTCCAAAGAGGTTTACAAAAAGCATTCAGTAATTAAATGATCGAGGCTGTTTCATGTTTGGGACAGAGACGGATATGTACTGAAGAATAAACATGAAGCTTTCATTTTGTGACAAACTGCAATTTTATTCAATAAATCCCCTGTGTGACCACAGTGAGGGACCAAGTAAAATTACGTTAGTTGTATTCCTTGGATTGCGCTGAGCGGGGTCTCTAGGGTACAGAGAGAAGTAACAGTATACATTTTATTTCAGTAGAGTGCAATGAAGCGACGAAACATTGCGAAGTATTACACTGCGTGAAAAATAAAAAAAAAATTAAAAAAAATAAGCACGCAGAAGACAGAATCAAATTTGAATGTAACTTCGCACACGTACACACCTTCGGTGGGTATGTAAATGATTAGCATTGCAATTCTATGAGGGAGGCAGAACATCCACCGTAATGCATTAGAGTTGTTCTAGTTTACTGTTGTTGCCAGACTCCGCCGCACCGCCTTTTGACGACCTCATCCTCCGTGCCCACCGACTAACTGTACTTCTGTCAAAAGCAGATGCTCCATAGATTTTGCAGAAGCGTTTGTGAATATTCCCCACGGTTTCTTTCTCTACAACGAGGAATTCAATGACGACACGTTGCTTGTAACTTACATTACCTACAGACGCTATTTTGAAACTGTTCTACAGCTACGCTATCTGTCGGCAGTGACAGGAACTTGACGCGCTCACTCAGGAGACTTCAGATAACACATACGTAAGGTTTCGCATGCGTAGCATTGTTTTCGGCTGAAAAAAAAATGCCGTCCACTACTTTCTGGGCAACACTTGTACATCACATATGCTTAAATATCTCATGAAATACCTTTTCCAAATGGGGAGCATCCTTCTAAGCAGCAAATTAGGCAGAGAGGTGGAAGAGATTGGTGCATATCTGATGTGTTTCCAAGAACATTACGCAGAGAACGGTAACCTAATATCTTTCTCCCCAAGATCTGATCTCTGGAGGTTACAAAGCCATGGTAGCTATGGCGGTAGTAAATACAAAAATAACTGAGACAACAACTGCATAACTGACCACTAGCCCTGTTGAGAAAGCATAAATTGTTGCACGAACCAAGGTGTGGGTGGTAGCAACACTCTATGTCTAATACAGCCGTGAAGTAGACGCTTTCGCTCAATTATTAGAGGACGTAGCAGGTTAGACAACAAACATGAACGCATGCTCCACGGTTTGTCACATGACAACAACAGACGAAAGGAAACAAATAATGGATGTCATCTTAAACGAATCAAAAGTGTACGTACTGAACAAAGAGGGTCAGCCACACACATATCACAGAAGGGCTGGTCACTTAAGCAGTATAAGTATTACAGTGGTGAAGTCTTGAGATCAATAGCCAGAGGGGCAGTACTGAAAGGTCTGATGGAATTACATATTCCTGAAGATACATGAGTCTCAGATTTATCTTCGATAAGTATAGAAACTGAAGTAATGAATTAATATTTGAGTCAAAACCATGACATGAACCCTGGTCTTCTGCGTAATAAGCAAATATGCTACTCAGTACACAACTGTGGCATCGAGGCAGCTGCACACACTGACCTAATCCAATGCCTTGGTACATATTTTAATTTATTACATTAGCTTCTATCTTTAACAAAGATAAAGTTGAGACTCATATGTCTGCAGAAGAACGTAACTTCATCAGCTCAATAGATCACTTACTCTTGAGGTGCAGGTGGCATCTCCCCATTATGGTCAAAGCTGGTATGCTATTCCAGTATCGGAGAGCATCGGCGGTAGTGATGATTTAAGAAGGGCAAAATGGGCTGAAAGCTTGAATTGAAGTTTGTACTCGCATTACGGAGGGCGTCGGACTAGGGTACGCCGTGCATGGCGGTGTAGTGGTTAGCACATCTGCCTAGTAATCAGGAGACCCATTTTCTAGTCTCGAGCTTTTACTTCATTACTTCAGCTTCTATCCTTGTCGAGTATTGGAAAGACTTACGCAGAGCATATGACATACTTAGAGAGATTCCAGTTACCAGACACACAATCTTCGACAAGAAGAACAGAATTATCTTGAACATCGCTGAATGGCCATAAATAAGGAGGCAGAGAGAGGACATCCAGTTACAAGCGATATAAGGAAGCACTGACTTTAAAATTCACCATCTAACAGAGCTACTTCGTAAAGCACAAAAAGATGCGATACCAACTTCGGGCGAAACTACCATGGAGCCCTGAGCTAACAAAGCTACGAAAACTAATGAAGAAGATGCGAAAGCAGTACCAAAAGACCAAAATAGCATGGGACAGAGAAGCAAGACACAACTAAGAACACTAAATTCAGATACAGAACGCTATTCCCGGAGACAAGACGACGGCACTGGGACAACAACGTAGAAATACAACTAAAAGACAACATTCTGGGAGTACCATATAGATTACAGACGTTTGATAGAGAGTGTGATGGCCCCATTCGCTTTGTCATGGCTCAAGGACGGAACTGCACGAATCAATACTGCTGCACAAATTCTTCCTGGACGACGGCCTGCAAACAGGTAACCACATACAAGCACAACTGAGGAGAGAAATGGAATAGGAATACAAGTTAGACACCGTCGCTTCCCGTTTTCTCGCTAGAGAGGGTCGCTCAGACAATATCAAAGCTGGAAGGGAAGAAAGCCTAAGGTCCCCATGTCACCCATGCAGAAGTAGTACTACAAATTTCCCCACAGATTATCTCATTTCTTAGAGATGTATTAAATGATGTCATATGACTAGGAAAGATTCCCGCAAATGGAAAACTGCGAACACAATCATAATTAACAAGTAGGCAAAACCACATAGACGAGTGTGTCTATTAAATGTACTATCTACGGTCCACTGCCACAGTGGTAACAACGGTTCCCGTTAGATCACTGAAGTTAAGTGCTGCCAAGCTGGGCAAGCACTTGGATGAGTGACCATCCGGTGTGCCTAGCGCTGTTGGCAAGCAGGATACACTCACCCCTTGAGAGGCAAACAGAGGAGATACTTGATTGAAAAGTAGCGGCTCCAGTCTCGGAAACTGACATACGGCCGGGAGGGCGGTATACTGACCGCATGCTCAACCATATCCGCATCCAGTGGCGCATGTGATCTTAGGATGACACGGCGGCTGGTCGGTACCCGTGGGACTTCAAGGCCGCTTGGGTGGAGTTCAGGTTTTAGCTAAGGTCCGCGAGCGCCTCCTGTACCATCACCTACAGGCACGCTGGGAACTCAGGTGCCTTAGTCATCATCAGTTTGACTTTAGAAATAACAATGAAGCAAACTTCCTGGCAGAAAACTGTGTGCCGGACCGAGACTCTAAATCGGGACCTTTGCCTTTCGCGGGCAAGTGCTCTACCAACTGAGCTACTCAAGCACGACTTACGCCCCGTCCCCACAGCTTTACTTTCGCCAGTACCTCGTCTCCTACCTTCCAAACTTTACAGAAGCTGTCCTGCGAACCTTGCAGAACTAGCACTCCTGAAAGAAAGGAAGTTTGGAAGGTAGGAGACGAGGTACTGGCGGAAGTAAAGCTGTGGGGACAGGGCATGAGTCGTGCTTTGGTAGCTCAGTTGGTATGTAACGCCGGAAATGCATATCCTCCTATTTCCATCTATTGAACTGTAATTCTTTTCCTTATTTGTTGTCTGAAGATATAACATTTCTGTGTCTTTGTATATTGTAATTGTTTTACTATTTGTATATATATATGCATTTATGTCGATGTATAATTGGTTTGTTTTGTGAATATTATTTGTATTTATACGCTGGGTTTTGCCTAGGGAAATCTGCTATCGAACGATTACATCGATAGGTCGTGTGAAGAATCAAAGTGTGTAGGATCTTTGGTAGTGTTAACTCTGCCGCGTGGAGCGCGGGCTGAGCAGGGAGAGTCTGCCTGGAGTAACGAGTGGAGCAGGTGTGTTGTGTGAAGCTCCCGCGAGTTGCCGCGCTTTCGGGGTTTGGCAGCATGTAATTGCGCTCGACTTGCGATGATAGTTTCTGACATGGTGTCGCGGACGGGAAGCATTAGCTGGCGCACATCAAGAGCCCGTTTCGTCTGGTGACCGTGTCGAGAAGAAGGCGCGCCAACATCCAGCTTCTGCAACAGCGACGGCCGACAATGAGTGATGACTGACTGTCGCCACCTCCTCGATCGACGGCTTCAAACCTTCAATCAAGCAACAAGGAAGACTGGAAGCACGTAAAGTTTTAGAACTGTATGGCAGACCTCAGCTTTTCAAACTTTTAAAATGGTTGCATCCCAAAATTACAGCAACTTAGCATGAACCTTTGTTGCTCATTGTCCCAATTGCATTACCAAGCAGGGTCCCTTCCTTTTCCGGAATGAACCCGAGTGTCGTTGAAATACAAACGCCAGCATTAAAGTAATATAATTCGATTTCAATGCTTTAATTTCAAAGTTCAGTTAAAGTATTCATAGCTGGCTACAATATTTAGATTATGCAAGCACAAATTAAGAGTGCGAGTTCTGTTACCGTATTTTAGCTTACCTGTGACTGCAGCTCAGCTTGGTACGTACTAAATTTTACTATTGTTAATTGTTCAGAATCGTTTAATTCAAGTTCAAAGTAAAATCTCTTATTTCTAAATTGCGTAGATTCAAGTAGCTTTTGAAATGAGTGTTGAGGTAGTCCAAGACTAACCGTATTTTACTGAATTTCGATGTGCTTCAGAAAGAAAGCTCACTATTAACTTCAGTCACTAAATTAACTTTCGATTTTCCGGTTTTATTCATTCTTTTGCTAAATTAAGTCAGAGTGTAGCGAAATTTATTACTTCTGACAAACTTTCATTTTTCACACTATACGTGTCAACCTTCAGTTGCCACGCTTCTAGTGCTAATTATATGTGTAATAACCTTTCTTTTTCCGTTACTATAGTAATTGTCCTTAGGACTGGCGACCGTAATTTCCCCCAAATCTCAAATATCTAATTACCGCTAGTTAATTGTTAACGTAACGGCTGCACGTTTACTTTCTTTATTAACTTTACCCCTTTTCAAAATTAATCTCCACCAGTTTCATTAGCATTTTTCTTTTCATTTAGATGTAACCCTTTCCTCCCTCTTTACCGACAAATTAACTTCGGTGACGATTGCTTTTCCCAAATTTCCATTAGGTACACGCGGTTTAATTTTTCACTGTCATTAAGGTCGATAAGTGAGGGGGAGGTTACAGGTAGAACACTTGCCCGTGAAAGGCAAAAGTCCCGAGTTCGAGTCTCGGCCTGGCACACAGTTTTAATCTGCCAGGAAGTTTCATATCAGCGCACAGTCCGCTGCAGAGTGAAAATCTCATTCTGGAACAATGATGCAGTCAACTGTGCTCTTCTCATAATTTCAGTATATAAATACGTTGCGGCGATCCTGGATGACATCGCAAGTGCATTTGACAATCTGTGGTGGCCTGCGACGTTTCCACGTCTTAAAGAATTGCAGCTGTCTTCTACGGTATGTAATAGTCTCCTTTACTATTGTAACAGCAGAATAGCAGAGTCGTGTGCAGGACATCGCAAGGTTGCGAAGAGAGTTACTAAGGGATATCTGCAGGGCTCTATCTGTGGATCAGTTCTTTGGGATACTGTCGTTGAACCGCTACTACAAATGGTAGAGGAAACTGAACAGAGCAGTGGAGTAATTGTTTATACAGGCATATTACTGGTGATAGTAACGCTCGACGCAAGAGTAAACCTGGAAAGAAAATCAAACAGCATGTGAAAACAGATAAACAACTGGTGTAAAAAGAATAAATTAAACATACCGACCAATAAAACAGTCTACCTACATAAAGCTAAAAGCCATGCTACAAAGAAACCTCCTGCTCAAACTAGAAAACATTTCCAAAACATGTAGTGCGACAACACGATACCTAGCCATACACACTGACGACCGACTAAACTTCAATAACCACACACAAAAAGTGTCCGACAAGGCCGAACGACTATTATACAAACACCGGTGTTTACCGGGGTAAACACTGAAAACTTGAGGTTTCTACCTGCCACGCTATGTTCATACCACTGCGCGATTTTTGAGTAGATCGTATGCTTTGCGGCCAGTTCATTGGTACACCGCCTGAGCTTTGTTAGGAACAGATAGCTGTTAAAGTGAAGACAAAGAAGTGAGCTGCTCGAGCAGTCATGGTCTTTCCGGACCACATCACTAGAAGGTATTTTGTGGTCTTGGCTTTCTACCAAACAAAATGAAGCATCAGATATCAGACCAACGTATTTTTCCTTAAGATTGGAAGACTTAACAAGATAACTGCCATAACGGTGGAAGAAATAAGAGTCAAATGCCACTTGAAGAGGTGGAGGTCAGATAGTTGGCAACAGGAAACTTCAGTGCGTAAAATAACAACAAAACAGACCAGATGCGAGACCCAAGACACACAAAGAATCAACATGATAGAGACCTCAGAGGCAGATAACGAAACTGACCCAAGCAAAAATCAAGCCGATTATGACAGCTTCCTTGGTCAAATCACCTAGTATATAAGCCGTGACACGTTATTGCTCTCCATCGGGCTATTGAAATAAACTGACACCGGCAATCTTGAGCTCCTTCTCATGTTCAAACCGTTGCCCACCAAGGCTTTCTTTCAAATGAAAGACGAAGAAATACTAGCAAGATGAGAGACTTGGACTGTAGGGTGTCCAACAGTTCCCAGCGAAATTGCCGAATCTTATTCTGGTACGCGCAAACGTGTGTTGGTCGGTAAGTATTTTCGGAATCTTCCTTGCACATAATTTGGGATATACGAGTATTTCTATGACAGTCGTGTAAACAGTGATGTGTTCAACATTGTGTAATATCATCAGTCTCAGCACCAAACTTCATTCGTCGTTCAGATCCCATTTTTTTTAACGACTAATTACGTGATTTCATCGTTCTGAACAATGGGCCTGCCACTCTGCTCTTCGCCTGACACCTTTATAGTCTACTTTTAGTCTCGACACCACCATCTATTCCTGTCTATCACTCCTTACTGTAGGTCTGTAAAATAGGCACAACCCCCGAAGAATATGAATAGCTATAGATCCTTTTGCCTACAGAATTCAAATTAGAGGACGCGCTTTTCAGTTAGCGGAGGCTACCATTTTTTAAGTCATTGTTGTTTGCGTCCTGCCACAGACGGACGACTACTCAATCAGAGCAACGATTAAAATCGCGATACATTCGTGTAAATTTGTTCTGAATTGCTTATAAGCAAAAGACCACTGTGAATATACTTTTCAGTCGAGTTGAACGAGTTGCCACACAAGGATTAATTCAGTCTAATTCAGTCCAGTTTCACATTACCCAAAAGACGTGTAAGATGATGTGCCAGTTGGTTGAATAGACGTATATCCAGCTCTCTGATGATTAACCTAAAGTCTTGAACGTCTCTGTAGAGGTTATATTTGGTACTAATATCATATTGATGCTATGACCTATTTTTTGAAAAAAAGAGAAATATGTAAGCAAACAAAGAAACAATAGCTAAAATACCGAGTTGTCTGATGAGGTAACACCTCATACAATTCTTATAACACACTTCTGTATTTTGAAATTGCTTTCCTTGTAAGTTCTGCTGTTACAAAAAGTGATTCCATATCTCATTTTAGTGTATAGAAATGTGTAGAATAAACTTAATTTTTCGTTTTTTAGTAAGCAATAGCATTAATCCAAAAATATACTTCACTCATTACTTTAGGACATGGTTTTTCCAGTTAAATGTAACTGTAATTCCAAAAACTTAACTCTATATGCTTCTTATTTCTCATTTTTTGAGTAATCCAATTTTAAAGCGTTTGGAGCTCTATGAGAAGTACCGAATTGTATGCCCTGAATCTTATCAAGATCGAATGATAGTTAATTTGTCTTGAAACGTCTGTCGATGTTTTCTGATATTTCATTAGGTGCCTTTTCATTAAGTAGACTGATATCATTTTCAGTCCTGGTCTTATATCACCTGCAAGATTACAATATTTGCATATTAGAAGCAAACGAGTATCAAAAATGCAACCTTTCGATACACCATGTTCATTGATGTCTTGCTATCGTATATCAGAAGCAAAAGAGGATCGAAAGTAAATGCTTCTGATACATCATGCTCATTGATGTTTTGCCATTAACTAATTTCCACCAACGTTTGAAAGTGGAATATCCTTTACGTATGTCATAAATAACAAAGGACCATAAATAGAACACTGTGTTGTACAATGCTCACTATATGTGGATGTTAACTAAGTGTAAGAGAGGATAGCATTTATGTGTATCAGAAGCAACAGGGGACCGAAAACAGAACCCTGTGCTACACCATGCTCATTGATATCTGGCTATTAACTAATTTCTGACGACATTATATGGAGGTTCTCGTTATTTACGGCCTGGAAGATTGGGTTTAATTTCCTTAGTGCTAACCTTCAGTTCATGAACATGCAATGCATAATTAGTCCCGCTAATCTGGCTCGCGTGAATCGACCATAAAAAGGGACCTAACATAAAAATTTCAGATTATACCGACGAACCCAATACTGAAAGTGCTACAGGTGCGCTGTTTTCATATGTGACTTCGTATTGTCACCTGATTCCTACAATGCGAAAAGTTCCGCTGCTCTGGAAGTTTAATATTGTGAAGCGTTAATTCAAAAACTAAACAGTTCTGTCCACTACCTATTGTTAACTAAACGTTCATGAAAAAAGAACAATCAATCAGATGCTAAATGAAGGGTTTATTTAAACCCCTTGACCATGGTTTCAACATTTATAAAAACGTCTACTTCAGAAGGATATTAGTGAGAAATGGCTTATATGTTGTAACGGAGTTAGTTTAGAAATAGACAATATGTGACCCAGTTGTCACTAATTTCCTTCTAAAGACGACGTTTTTATAAACATTGAAACTATGGTCAACCGCTTCACAAAAACCTTCCATGTTGCAACTGCTTGTCTCCTTGTTATTTCTCCACAAAGATTTCATCATTAAAATTCAATAGTGAATAGGCAAGCTAGACTGCATGTCATTTAATAAATTAATCATCATATTATCACACAAACAATCAAATATTCACATTATACCAAACAAAAACACTGAATTACTGCAAACAGACAAATCATAAATACATATAGAAAACACATATACAGTTATTGCTCATCATGATATCTGACTTCACTTAATGAAAATTAAACACATTCGGTTTCAGGTGGCATGAGCCCCCTCTCATATTTCTATCTTACTCTGAGTAATTCGATTTTCCTCTCAAATTGCATGCGGTGAAAAGTTGCTATTCCTTCACACGCAGACTTCCACGCAGTGTCTCTCGTCACCCGGGGGGTCCGGTGACAGACGGGTTTTTGCTGATCTTGAGAGGGTTAAGCCGACGAGTGTGAGGGAATTGAGTGAATGCTTTCCAGACGCCTACATTGTCATAAGAGCAGGGGCGACACGCCCACAAGGGCCTGACGGAGCGGCTGGGCTAGAGATTCCGTTACTTCGCAGAAACTTAGTGAAAACACTCTCTGCCGGGCTACCAGCGAGGCGTGGGAATGACTTGTGTTCCCAGGCAGTCTTGGCGGGCAAATTCCCGCGTTTTCTGCCAAATCGTAACTGTGATTGGCTTGCTCAGGGCATTGCTCCGTGACGTAGCAAAATCGGCGCAGAAATTGGCGCCAAGTATCTCCTTGGTGGAATGGTAGTGCTTCGGCAATAGAGTGGAATTTTCAGCCGGTTTTCGAGCTGCTGATTGGAATGTTTAACCACGCCCACTGTCGTGGGGGCGGGAATGTTCTGTGTTGGGCTTGTACAGGTACTCTTGAGGGGGTCGGCTCTCGCCTTTCGGTCGGAGTAGGTTACAAGACTGAGCTCTCGCTGCTCTGGACAGCCTGCCTTCCATTGGCTGTCTAATATACTTTCATTTAATTGTAACTGTTTGACGGAGTTGCTGAAGTTTCGACTTCAATGTAACTTTCCGAGTACAGTTGGCAATTGAGCGTTCTGCGTACAAGCGGCCTATGTTGTCTGTTTTGAGCAGTTTTGGCTAAAGTTGACTGTATCGGAGTTACTGTGTGACTTCGCTTGTTAAAATCAGTCACTGTAACGTCAGTGATTGTGTGCCGGGCCTTCTTCGTCTCCCTCAGAGGCAGACTTGTATTGCTAGGAAGTCTTTAATCTGGGACAACCAGACCAGGATAATTTGATAATTTGTTTCGGGCTATACTCGCGACATTATCATCACTATGACGGGACGTCGAAGCAACCAGCCATCACCTCCGGTATGCCAGATTATGTCCTTGCAGTTAAGAAGACAGCTTGGTAATGTATGTCCGCAGCATCGGCATATTAGGGAATTTTGCTAGGTGATAATCAGAGCTCAGCAGAGCGCGCCTGTTCGTCTTTTCTAACTTTTTTCTGTCTTGGGTGTTCATTGTCTGAGTTCTCACTACTGTAGCACCAGTTAATGTTAGGTTGGCTGGGTGTTTCTCTTAAGATTTGAGTTGCAAGGAATTGGCTCCACATACCACTTGGTCATAAATGTCACAATCTAGTTTATGGACAACTTCACCTTCACAGCATTTATTTGAGTATCCAGTTTGATGTGTTGTAAATGTTTCATGTGTTTTGTTTATTATTTTGAGTTTAGTCATAATAAATCAAATTGTTATTTTGGAGAGAACTTTCATTCTGTTAATCGGTAGAGCAACCCTTTCATTTCTCACTATGTTAATGAAACTTTCCTTTATCTAATTAATTTCTATCAAATTAAATTGTTGCAGGTGCCAAACTCTTTTCTACTCCACTTGCAGGGTCTATTACAGTCAGTTCGCGTTTCTTCTTAATCCATGTGCAACAGCAAAACCCGGAGTTATAAAAGGGGGGGGGCGGGGCTTAGAGCATCATTTCCATATGAAGATTCTACAAGAATTTAGTGTTAAATACACTGGTAGCCAAGGCACCTCGCAAGTTCAGTAAATGTGGCCTGGCACAAGTAATGAATATTAGTCGAGAACAGTGGTTCTTAATTAGATGGTAAGATGTACTTTTCTGAGAGGTTAAAACAAAAGTGTTCCATTGAGTTTCGTTCAAGAAACTAAATTGTTTTTAAAAGATCATTAGTATTATCCCATTTTATGAAACTAATAAAGATTACATGAGTTACCAATAACTACATTTTTCAAATACCAGCATTAATGCATTACATAATTTTTTAGGGGGTTACAGCTTGTGAAACGAATATTTGAACGTCTTCCTCACATAGTACACCACTACACATGTAAGCATGCATACATGACAGGAAAACTGAGAGATATACGAGGGTTACCCAGAAAGTAATGCGTAGCATTTTTTTCTTTGACAATTCTTTATTGAAGATAGTGAGAAAAACACAGATGAAAGAATGGTGTTCTATCTACACATCCCATTTTTGCACGTAACCTCCATCCCGTTCTATGGCTTTCCTCCAGCGCGAAACAAGGGCGTGTATGCCCTGTCGGTACCAGTTCTTGTCCTAGTACTTCACTATGTGAATCACCTCCTTATCGTCCTCTAAATGTCTTCCACAAATGACATCCCATAATAACCCAAACAAGTGGAAGTCTAAGGGGGCTAGGTCAGGGCTGTAGGGTGACATTGCGGGACCAATCTTGCACACACTTTTGAATATTCAAGAGTGCGGAAAATTGCATCCACACTTCCTTTGCTGACTGACAAGGGGAGGCCGCCAATTGTGAAATTCAGATTCGATTCATACTGCGCATAATAAAAGCTCATGGCCAGAGGTGTAATGTGGCAAAGCACCAATATGCACTTCTCAGCCGTTGTCGAGAAAATCGACAGTTAAAACAAACCGTTCCGGTGAAATACTCTCTGCGATCAAAAGTTTTGTACAGCGTCGTGGCGCAGCGGTAAGCGCTCGGGTTCGTAATCCGAAGGTCGCCGGATCGAATCTCGCGCCATGCAACCTTTTTTTTTTAGTATTTGTATTTTTTAATTCATATATATATATATATATGAATACTTCGAACATCATTATATTTTCCGCAAACAAAGTTGTATTTCACAATGTTATTAATTGTCTTCATAATGTTTACCACGTATAGTTAACGGAAGACGTAGAAACGATATTCCGAAACGAATACGTATAGTGTAAGTCAAACGTTCGAATTAGAAAAGAGACCCCGTGAACACAAATTTGCTGTGACAGGTACGAAATATAAACTCCTTTACTCGCTCGTTACACTTGAAGGACAGATGTTGAATGGGCCGAAACTAGCCGCCGCATAACAGCGTAGTTGCCTGCTAACTTCAAAAAAAGGTAGATGCGGTCCCTAGCAACTTATAACATCGTCGAAAATCAGTGCGTACGTGAGAGATTTGGTACACCCTGTTAAACAAACGGAAAAATGGAGGCGGTACAATTGGAGAGCGATCCGCCTTCACCAACATGCATAAGCAATTCATTAATAGTTTATGTGTGTGTGTGTGTGTGTGTGTGTGTTTGTGTGTGTGTGTGTGTGTGTGTGTGTGTGTGTGCACATTGGAATTACAAAAAAACAAATAATAAAAAAAAAGTTGCATGGCGCGAGATTCGATCCGGCGACCTCCGGATTACGAACCCGAGCGCTTACCGCTGCGCCACGACGCTGTACAAAACTATTTATCGTAGAGAGTAGTCACCGCAACGGTTTGTTTTAACTGTCGATTTTCTCGACAACGGCTGAGAAGTGCATCTTGGTGCTTTGCCACATTACACCTCTGGCCATGAGCTTTTATTATGCGCAGTATGAATCGAATCTGAATTTCACAATTGGCGGCCTCCCCTTGTGAGAGATGCGGCGCCAACTGCCGAGTCGTAATGCGTCTGTCCTCGTGAATGATAACATCAGCTCGCTCAAAACATGTCAGGTGTGACAGCCGTGGATGGTCTCACCGACCGCTGCAAATCGTGGAGCTCCGCCGCACCGCATTTTGATGACCTCACCCTTCGCGCCCAGCGACTAATTGTACTTCTGCAGACAGCAGATGCTCCATAGATTTTGCCCAAGCGTTTGCGAATATTCTTTCTCTACAATGAGGAATTCAATGACGGCACGTTGCTTACAACGCACATTACCTACAGACGCCATTTTGAAACTGTCCTGCAGCTACGCTATCTGTCGGCAGTGATGGAAACTTGACGCGCTCACTCAGGAGACTTCAAATAATACATACGTTAAAGTTTCGCATGCGTAGCATTCTTTTCGGCTGAGAAAAAAAAATACGGTGCACTACTTTCTGGCTAACCCTTGTACATCACATATGCTTAAATATCTCATGAAATACCTTCTCCGAGGCATAGGTAGTTCCCACAAAAGACCAGAGCTCGCTTCATTATTCGCTTTGCAATGGTACACGACCTAACTGATAGCACAACAGTAACTACGTACTGGCTACCACACTGCTGTACAGTCTAAATTCTGTTATTATTGTTACTGGCAGTGGTCAGATACAAAGTAATGACAGACTGAGATCTACCAGTCTCTGCCAGTTCAGAAGTAAGGGGTCCAGCAATTAAGTGATTTACAAACGGTAGGTTGAAATAGGGTGCACATATTTTACTTTTATTCATGTTAAACTGTGGCGCAGGGTGTGTGTGTGTGAAGCAACTGTCACTCGGGAGTTGAGGGGTGCAGTGGGGGACACATTTTGTAAGAATTGTCTACCATTCATCTGGTAGCTGGCTTTCTTTCCTGAGAAGGAGTTGTAGGTAGCTCTCGCAAATGAGAACTGCTTCATATTTCTGTAGAAAAACGTTGTTAGAAAAAAGCTGTACCAAATTTTGTCGCTGACTCATTAGTTTGTGGTTTAACAAAACACCTACAAAAACTAAATATCGTTTACCTTTCGTCATTATAAAAACGAAAGTGTTCAAAGAAAATTCCTTTTCAGTCTGAAGTTTAGTTAGTGGTGGGAGCAGGGAGGGGGTGGTACTAGCTGTTACCTGATGCACTCAGGAATAATTGTGTCAGTAAGGTTGGGGACCATTGGTCTAGAAAGAACACACGGGTATGACTAGCATTAACAATTTTTTAGTGAATCTTCTTTTAACTTCACGACACTTCTGTATAATTCGTTATGTCTAGAGCATTATTATGTTGCCCCCATTGCTCAGGCCTTCTCCATCCAGTACTCAGTACCTTCGATTGAAATACTGTTTGGCTGCTCGTTGACCCACATGCAAAAGATTTTTAAGAACAATTAATAACAGGATTGCACTCCAGTTGCGGCCCTAAGTCCATCACTCCGCAAACAGTTTTAATGGATCAGTTTATGGTTGCTGTTTAACAACAAACGGAATAAAAAAAGAGCTTATGTGCAGCGGATGCAGTTGGACAATTACATACTCCCCCCTCCTCCCTTGAACGAAAGCGCCTCAACTAGATCTGCTGAGTCGTTAGAAGAGGCTAGCAAGTTGTGCATTGTTGATAATTCCAAACAGAAACCGTAACCAGAAAGGGCTACCAGGATGCAACAGAACATGTACAGATGTGGCCTCCAGCTTTCCTTGTCTCTCTAGCTCCCCGGCTGTTCTGCATAACAGATCAGGTTAATTACACTATAAATAATCTTCGTTCAAAGTAAAACTCACTTATGCACGTATGTTGGTAGTCATATTGACCATAACCAGTGGGATCCCTGTCTTATCATTTCATAATACTACCCATTATGAAATAACATTATTGTTATGTACGTATGGAGACTGAAGTGGCGAATGAAAATTTGGCCAGGATTCGAGCCCAGTTGTGCTAACCACTACGCCCTGGCACAGTGGCTTTGCACAACTGCACAGACTGCGCTAGCATGGCCCCCTCCTCAATCCAAATCCCATTAGGTATTCCCGCTGAACTTGAACAGCATTGCAGAGGCTCCCAACTGTATTGGAACAGCTTTTCAGCAGCGAACGACGACAGGGAATCTTGTCTGAAACCCAAGCGTAGGTACTTTAATCAAATGAAACTATTAGGTTCCAAAGACCTTTCAAATTCAGACATCTGTGACGCATATAAACAGAGTGAAGCGAAGCTAGTGTGACTGAGTGGCATAGTGGTTTGCATATCTGCGTACTGAGCAGGAGACCTGTGTTCGAATCCCAACCCTGGTAGAAATTTTTATCTGTCACTTCAGTCTACATATATGCATCATAGACCTCTGAAACTGGAAAAGGTCTCTGGAGATATATAGTTTCATTTGATTATATTAATTAATGACGTTGTTAATACAACCAAAAGTTATTACATCCCCATAAATATGTATATATTTCTGAAACTCTTCCACTTCATCTTAAACTCCTCTTCACTAATATAAATACACTACTGGCCATTAAAATTGCTACACCACGAAGATGACGTGCTACAGACGCAGAATTTAACCGACAGGAAGAACATGCTGTGATATGCAAATTATTAGCTTTTCAGAGGATTCAAACAAGGTTGGCACCGGTGGCGATACCTACAATGTGCTGACATGAGGAAAGTTTCCAACCGATTTCTCATACACAAACAGGCGTTGCCTGGTGAAATGTTTTTGTGATGTCTCTTGTAAGGAGGAGAAATGCGTACCATCACGTTTCCGACTTTGATAAAGGTCGGATTGTAGCCTATCGCGATTGCGGTTTATCGTATCGCGACATTGCTGCTCGCGTTGGTCGAGATCCAATGACTGTTAGCAGAATATGGAATGTGGGTTCAGGAGGGTAATACGGAACGCCGTGCTGGATCCCAACGGCCTCGTATCACTAGCATTCGAGATGACAGGCATCTTATCCGCATGGCTGTAACGGATCGTGCAGCCACGTCTCGATCCCTGAGTCAACAGATGGGGACGTTTGCAAGACAACAACCATCTTCACGAACAGTTCGATGACGTTTGCAGCAGCATGGACTATGAGCTAGGAGACCATGACTATGGTTACCCTTGACGCTGCATCACAGACAGGAGCACCTGCGACGATGTACTCAACGACGAACCTGGGTCCACGAATGGCAAAACGTCATTTTTTCGGATGAATCCAGATTCTGTTTACAGCATAATGATGGTCGCATCCGTGTTTGGCGACATCGCGGTGAACGCACATCGGAAGCGTGTATTCGTCATCGCCATACTGGCGTATCACCCGGCGTGATGGTATGGGGTGCCATTGCTTGCACGTCTCGGTCACCTCTTGTTCGCACTGACGGCACATTGAACAATGAACGTTACATTTGAGATGGGTTACGACCCGTGGCTCTATCCTTCATTTGATCTCTGCGAAACCCTACATTTCAGCAGGATAATGCAGGACCGCATGTGCAGGTCCCGTACGGGCCTTTCTGGATACAGAAAATGTTCGACTGCTGCCCTGGCCAGCACATTCTCCAGACCTCTCACCAATTGAAAACGTCTGGTCAATGGTGTCCGAGCAACAGGCTCGTGACAGTACGCCAGTCACTACTCTTGATGAACTGTGGTATCGTGTTGAAGCTGCATGGGAAGCTGTACCTGTACACGCCATCCAAGCTCTGTTTGACTCAATGCCCAGGCATATCAAGGCCGTTATTAGGGGCAGAGGTGGTTGTTCTGGGTACTGATTTCACAGGATCTATGCTCCCGAACTGCGTGAAATTGTAATCACATGTCAGTTCTAGTATAATATATTTGTCCAATGAATACCCGTTTATCATCTGCATTTCTTCTTGGTGTAGCAATTTTAATGACCAGTACTGTATTAACTAACTTTCGGCTAACATTTGAAAGAGCTTCGAAAAATAAAAAGTTTCCCGTGAGGAAGCCAGAGGGAGGGACTGTCCTGTGCGCGGTTCGCCGCGATTTTCCCCCGAGTGGGTACGGCACAGCGCAGCGGGGCCCCCTCCTCGCCGCGGACTGCAAAAGCCGGCGCGCCCCGGCCGCGGGCTGACGGGGGCGGCCCGCGCCATCTGCCTGCGTCTCCACCCCTTGCTCCCCTCGCCCACACCCGCCCCCACACCCACCCACACATACGTCCAGATGCGGAGAGTTTTCCGTCCGCTGTCGATACCGGGCCGCGCCAACTTTAGTTGCGAAGTAAGCAAATAGTGTGCCGCCTGTGCTGAGTGTGAAGTTGTGTCGCTCGCATTTTCCTCCGCGCCTCTGCAGCATCCCAACTGCTTCTTGCTCGCTGTGGCGCATCCACCCAAAGGACGGCCGACGAACGTCTGTCTGTTGTCTCGTGCTACGTTAGTAGTACAGGGCCGTGCTTAAGTGACAGCCGGTGTCATTCATTGGGAAAAAGGAACAGTGCATTTGAAATACTACTGAAGCTTTCTTGTGGCAAAACATTTAGATGCCGACAGAAATGTGATAATAAGTGACGTTCTTATGTTTAAAAAATAACGGAATGAGTGGAATTTAAAAGCGGAACGCTGTGTAATTGTAGGAGGTTGTAAGACATAAATAAGTTACATATCATGTGCATTTGTCTAGACAATGTTAAATCTATGAAGTTGTGACAGCCTGTCGTTATGAGTTTCATTAACATACCGTTTTCTAGCCGCACCTTTTGGTTAGTGCTGATCGGTGATCTCCAGGGTATCTGACTTTCCGTGATGACAGGTATTTTCTACGCTTCTTCAGGAAAAAATTTTGAATAGTCTTAGCAGGAAGCAGAGTTCTGAAGAGGAGGGTTGTTAGTGCCAGCAGGAAATGGCTAATGAAGACGCCTGTGTTCGACTCCAGATGTTGATTCGCTAAAAGGCATAAACGTCGAAGACAATGTAAAACGTTTTTAAAAGCTTGCAAAATGTGAGGTCGTCCTGCAGCCTTCACGGAAATAGAATGTATTACGCAAGCCCTGGACAGAGAAATCACGTTTTTTAAGATGTCAAGCTTGAAAGCTGTCTGCTTTGGCCAGAAACATATTTCATAATGCGTACATGCGTGCGCTACGATACTCATTGGTCCATCTCAAAGAGCTGTCTGCCTGCTAGAGCAGCACATCTATGGAAGGAAACTGCAAGATACGTCTTGGTGGGTCGTGCGATTTCTAACTGGAGCCAGCCTATAGGAACGCTGGGCGGCAAAATTAGTTTTGTGAGGCCACATGACCCACATATAAGAGCACTCTCCTACGTGCTGCCTTGATGAGTGGATGTGCCGATTTTTGTTTCGTTGTGATAGCAAAATGAGCACATTCACCGACTTCGTTCTGGCTTATGGTAATTCAGATCGTGGAAAATTAGGTTTCTGTCCGGGATACATTTTGCTGTTATATTTGGCCTGGAGAACGTTAGGCCGTTATTTGTGCTTTCAGGAAGATCGATAGTAATTTTTGACATTAAATAGGAAACACGTCCAAATATTGTGCAAAATAATAAAGGAAAGGTGCCTATTAAGCGATAGTTCCTTAATATGAGACACCCCTACTGTGCTCATGTTAGGGGTTGTACTCTGGTGGAGAGTTTCTTAAACACGTCTTCTGCGTTTCAGACGACGACACAGCGAGTAGAACGCCATAGTTGAGCCGGACACAGTACGTAGTGCTTGATACAAAATTTCATGTGTTTGGAGTTTTTGCGACATCGGTGTTAAGACAATATTTCAGCTTAAGTGTGAGTGGATATTACTGCACTCTTTTATTGTTATTTGTGACAGTATTACCTATAATTATTGACAATTAGGTTCATTTCCCAACGAATGTTGTTAGCTAGTGCGTGAATCTTTGTGTAATATGGCGACATTCCTAATATGCGATAGTATGGGGATCCAAATACGCGACAGTGTCGCATATTACGATACCTATCGCAAATTGGGGGAACTCGTTTCTCACGATTTGTTATATGTAATTTAAGCAATACTGTCATGAGATAACAAATTTTATCATTTATTGTAGTAAAATTTTGGCAACTGCGTCTATTTTAATTCGATTAAATTATCATAAACAGGGATTACTTTGACTAGTCTTCTGATCAGAAACTAGAATATTTTCTGGAACTTTCTTTCAAGGCAGTATTTTGCTCAAAAGTTGATCAATATTACTCCAAATTCAAAGTACTCCGTTCACAGTACTTAAAAAAATTATCTAACAAATAAAGTCATAGAAGTTGAAGTCCTTTATGAAGTATGTCTGATTATTGTATTTATTCTTGTAGATGGCATTGGCACCTAAAAGGAAAACGTGGGATAAAGACGCCTTGGTTCGAGCCGTTGATTCGTGCCATTACACGTGTAAGAAATTCCGAGATGGGGTACTTGAAAGCCTGAAAAGTTTTTGCTGTACCAAAACGTAGTTTGGAAAGGTATGTGAAGGATAAAACTCGTACATCCGAGAAGCTGGTTGTTGTTAATCATGGCAGAATGCCTGTTCTGTCATCTCAACTCGAAGATGAACTAATGAAATACTGCCTTGCAGTGGAAGAGCCATTTTATGCTCTTAAATGTAAGGACATACGAAGCATGGCCTTCCAGTTAGCTGTCAGAATAGCCTGAAGAATCCCTACAGCTCAGAAAAGGCTGCAGCAGGAAAGAAATGGCTCCTAGTTTTCCTTAAGAGACACCCCATTTTATCAATGAGAGCTCCTCAGGGTCTTGCAGCAGCAAGACTGAAAGCTGTCACTCCAGAAAATGTGGGGAGATTATTTAATATTTACGAATCTGTGTTATCTAAAGTCAACCTTAACCTGCATCGAGTCTTCAATGTTGACAGAACTGGGGTGACGTCTGTGCAGCACAAACACAGCAAGGTTATTGCTATGAAAGGGAAGAGACAAGTTGCTGACTTGACTTCAGGAGAAAGGGGAAATCTCATCACAGTTGTAACGTGTATGAACCCAGCCGGCACTTATGTTCCACCCCTAATCGTCTTCCCAAGGAAGAATATGAAGCAGGAATTGATGGACGGTGCACCTGCAGGATCAATATCAGCTTGTCATCCAAGAGGCTGGATACGAACTCACATTTTCACTCAGTGGTTTGATCATTTTGTGAGTCATGTAAAGCCATATTCAAATGACCCTGTCATTTTGTTTTCGTGATGGGCATTATTCCCACACAAAGAATCTCGATGTGTAGATAAAGCACGTGAAAACAATGTTCATATTGTATGTTTGCCACCTCACTCAACGCATAAAGTGCAGCCACTTGACGTCGGATTTATGGGGCCTTTGAAAATCTACTATGCCCAAGAGATAGAAACGTGGTTGGCAAGAAACCCAGGTCGTGTTATCACCCCATTATTAATAGCCAGGTTATTTGGGGCAGCTTATAACCGAGTAGAAACAATGGAAGCATCTGCGAATGCCTTCAGAAAAACAGGTCTCATCCCATGCAACAGAAACATCTTTAGGGAACATGAATTTTCAATTCATCGCCATGCTGACGCTCTTCAAGAAGGAGATGCCAAAAACGAAAATGAAGCTACTGATGGTGATGGTCAAGCTGTCAGCCCGGCAGACATCAGACCTCTCCCACACATCGTAAAACCACCTGAAGATAGTCAAATAGGTCAAACATCGCGTTCGTGCTCTGCTGCGTTACTAACTTCAACTCCTTATGTGAAGCAATTGCAAGAATGTAAACAGAAGAAATCAGAGGCTGAAGCTAAGAAAGTAGCGAGAAAGTTATTTGGGGAGAAGAGTGGAAAATCTTCAAATCGTAGACCTAAAGCAGAAGAATCGTCTAGTGACTCGGCATACGATGTCCATCTTGATGACAGTAGGGATTCAGACAGCAGTGATGACGATGACGCCGAGTGTTTTATCTGTAGTGGCCGCTTTTCTGAAGACAAACACGTGGAGAAATGGGCACAGTGCACGAAATGTTGTCGCTGGGCCCATGAAGATTGCGGTGTCACAGAAGACAATTTTGTTTGCCCCGTATGTCGTAAATTTAAACCTAAGTGGTGTGAAATAAGTGGAGGATAACAGAAATGAATGAACATGTAAAAATTGCATATTCGTATGTCGTTATTCTGTAATAAAATAATAAAAGCAAAATATTATTACTGTCTCATATTAGGAAACCTTGATCTCATTCCTACGAAATGCCATGTTTGTAAAGATTTAATAACTACTCTGAAAGATGGTTTATTATTGGAAATACGATAATTGTATGGTAAAATTAAATAATGCAAGATATTATTACAAAAATACAATTCCTCTTACTTTTAGGTCTTTCAAATGGGTTTACAAAAGTTTGTCGTATTAGGCACCTTTCCTCTATTTATTTTTTCACTAACCGGCTTCCGGCTTCTTAGGACATCTTCAGGTGACAACTAAAGGTTTCAAGTGTATTATCTCAATGCTCTTCCACTCGTAACATCGTATTTCAGGAATTAATAGTAATATCCTGTGATTTTCATTTGTCTTTATCTATCCGGTGGGAATGTAAAGGTATATGGTCCGTGGAATTCTGTTTTCATATCCAGTACGTAATCTTATGCAGGGATATTGATCATTATATTACGTTTCCACATAGTTAACATCTTGCTAATTTATTATCTTTCAAAGCTGTGGTGAAACAGATTATCTAAGGTAGAGATTGCAAAAATTCTAAATACGCTGACTTAAAAATATCGTATCACCCACAAGGACTTGTGCGATGTAAGCAAAAGTTGGCAGGCCTGTTCCTCCATATGAAAAATGATGTCAGTTCAAATTTCGCGCCAGTCGAATAAGAGTGGCGCCATTAACGCCACTGTGAGAATAGTAGGTTTTCCTTAAATACACGCTGTAACGATCGTGAGCGTTAGTTACCTTGTGTCGCTGATGGATGTGCCAGCAGAGATGGAGTCATCGAGATAATTTCTGCTATCACACTAGTTCTGGGTTTTTCAGATTATTAGTAACGTACGGTACGTATGGATAAAACATTTGTTGATGTACATAGTTAGGAGGCGCATGGGATCTACAGTAGGGATTCTAATTTCAGTTTGTCTTCTTTAACTCTCCATAAATCTCCCCGATTACTTATTCCGATGCACTTTGCTTAAATCCTAGCCACATCGAAACTTAAATCATCACGGATTGTTTTTACTTATACGTGGGTCATATTTGGTATAAAGAGGTAATATTTCAGGGCACAAAAGTTGGGGCACTGTTTCTTATGAACTCCCAAGCTAGTGTAATTCAACGAGGGCAGGCTTCGATTGTACCAAGTGGGGATTCAGTGACCCTTAGGGAGCAGTGCTGTTGTTCTACCTGTGAGTTCAGTGCGCGTGCAGGTACTCTTGTGCGTGAAAGTACGCTGTATGAAGAGCTGGCTTAGCAGAGCATGCAGCCATCACTTAACTGTAGGCGTTCAACGAACGGGGAGTACTTGGCGAGGTGTACTAGAAGTCAATAATTCTGCGTTTTTCAATGTAAACTTGAAATATGGTGTCTTAGTTTATGTTTCCCTGTTTTGTGTGTGGAGGCAGTTATCAGCGGGAGAGGCTAGGAACGAGTTGGAAACAGTGTAGCGACTGTTTACGGTGCACATTTACCAATTTTGTGTTCGGATCTGAAAGTCTTTTTGAAAGTAGCTGGATTGTTACAGAGCACTGAGTACTGGTATGCGAAAGGAAACAGTTTCAACTCTGCCTCGTAGATCAGAACGAGACTGATCACGATTATTGAGTGATTTAACGGTGTAATATTGCGGAGTATCGTTCCTGGTCCGCAAGTATACATCACTGAGTAAATCGCTGGAACCGCATGTTGTGAATTTGTTTCGCACAGTACACATAGCAAATGCTGCGTGGATTCCGGTCGCGTCAGTGTATGGGACTTGATGCAACAGCAACTCCAATGTATATACGAAAGCAATGTTTCATTCCCAACGTTAATGTTTACACAGGTATCCTACCAATCTGTACAAGCATTTACGAAGACACTAAGTCACCAGTTGGCAGCACTGGGGCGCTCACACGCCGTCCAGCAGCAAATAGTGGCAAGATCGCTTGCCTGTAATACCCATCACATACCTAACATTTATACCAGTACTCAGTGGCGGCCGGTTATCATGCCCTAATGTGTTACAGCACGCTGTAAATATCGCACTAAAATTATGCCATTTCTCTTCGAATGTGTACTGTTAAAAAAATAAAATTGACACAAAGCAGGTTTTGTAGCAGTTTCTCCGCAATAACTAGAAACTAACGTCGACTACTCAAATGATGGTCAGTTGTGCTACAATCCACTCAGAGAAGGGACACAGCTGTCTGTTTTCGACTGCCTATGCTATCGGGGCTAGCAAGATGTACGGGCCCTGCAACAAACGTGTGGCGTCACACTAGTCGGGTTGTCCGCCATACTTCGTGAAATCTCGGCTCCATGCAGGCTCCACCAGAAGTCGACATTTAATTAAAAATGTGTCCACTAAAGGTCTTAATTTTGTCGTGTGCTACCGAGAACTTGCATGCTTTTAAACACACAGTCAAGAATGATTAAATTCGTCTGACATAGTTGCTCACTCCCCGCCGGAGACGGCTGCTGGCACTCGTCACGTGCTGCGACGTACGCGCGGAGGTTTGTCTTTCTCGTGAGCCTTGGCATGCTCTGATGTGACGTCATGCCTTCCGGCACTACAGCACTATGATACGCTGCTTTGAATGTTCGTCTAATGTATTATGCAAACATAGAGTACTTGAGAGAATGGCTTTGTGGTTGAGGGAATGGCTTCGTGGTTGTGTTGTAAAGCGCTCTGTTTGGCAATTCATCGACTCAGATTCAGTTCCTGCTACTGCCATCTTTTTTTCATTCTATTTTATTCCTCGCAATGATAAACTATTAGATATAAAATTTACAAATATTTAAACAATTTAATTTATATATGTAAATTAATATATTCAATTTAGTTACGATTACGCCTTCGTAAGGCAAAAGGCTATAGGCCACCCCTTTGCAGCACATTGGTGTAATTTTGCACGAGCCGCCACCGCCTGTAAGCATTCGCTGCGAAAATTCTCCAACAATGATCAGTCTCAAGTTCAAGAAGTGTACTACAGTATTCTGGGCGCTCTGAACACGTAGGATTCTCAGGCACTTCCGCCGGCTGTTTCAGTATGCTGTTGTCACGGAGCCCCACAATGGTGCGCTGGCCCGTATCGGCGGTTTTCCCTTTACTTCTCGTCTGGCTGTGGGTGGAATGCTCAACTCCCATGTCTCTTCCCACCGTGTTAGCCTCTCTGCTGCTAGCAACAACTTCATTCTCGATCGCTACAGACCATGTGTCGTGGTCTGGAATGCTCGTGTATCTTCCTCATTCGTTCCGCTGACGTGTTCTTACCTTTGTTACGTTCTTTAGGCTTTACTCCTATTCACTCCAGCACTTTTTCCATTTCCAACGGCCTTGGCTCAGTGGTAACATCGGTTCCCGTCAGATCACCGAAGTTAAGCGCTGTCCGGCTGGCATAACACTTAGGAAGGATGACCATCTGGACTGCCAAGCGCTGTTGGCAAGCGGGGTGCACTCAGCCCTTGTGAGGCGAACTGAGGAGCTACTTGATTGAGAAGTAGCGGCTCTGGTCTCGTAGTCTGACATACGGCCAGGAGAGCGAGGGGAGCGATGTGCTGACCACATGCCCCCTCCATATCAGCATCCAGTGACACCTGTGGGCTGAGGATGACATGGCGGCCGGTCGGTACCGTTGGGCCTTCGTTTCCTGTTCGGGCGGAGTTTCCATTTTTTTCCCTTGCTCTTGGTGCATCTTGAATTTCTATGTTGGCTTTATTGCTCTGTTTTTAAATAGTTCTAAACCTGTCTATGAGAATCACACGTGTCTTGTTCTCTAACTGTGCTTGGACAAGTCCTACGCCGCACAGGAGCCGAACAGCGCGACGTGTAGGCCTCCTTCTTCGCTGACGTTATATATGTAACGTCCACTGAGTAAAAGTCTTTCATAGTATATTATCAGCAAACGAATAACAACTCGGTATATGCTTTCAATACGTAACTTATAACAAAGGTGTTGTAATTACGTCATATTACTTTATTGGGAATGATATTGGAATAGCTTACATTTTTTATGTAATACATTAATTACAATTTTGTTTTTCTCGACAACCAAATAGGCTCTGTTATTAGATTATTGAAGTAAGTTCTTTCTTACACGTGCTTTTCTTGTCTATTTACCATTTAAAACTAAGATTCACTACGTTGCGTTTACATCACAGTCAATTTTGTCTTTGGTATTCATTTCTCCCAACCCATTTTGTACATAAAGCACTATCCATTTCGTAACATGTTGGTGCCTACACTTGTGTATCGCGTTGTTTTCACACATCGCAGGTGACTACACTGTTATTGCTCTTTACTGTTTTGATTTAATTTTGACAAGTTTACTGAGATCCTCAGAATGTTGCCTACCCATTAGCTAAATTTAAAGAACATTTCATCTCAAAAACATTTCTTCTCATTATGTTCCTTATGCGCATGTGCGCATACATTTACTGACGTGTTTTCGATTGTTCCATTTATTTTAATTTATGTGAGTGGGGAGGGGTTGACTGTGACGAAAAGAGATCAAATGATGATCAAGGAAAATATAGTGGAAAATGTGAGGGAGTGTGGTAGTCTGAGGAAGGAAGGCAATCTTACAGTGAGGGAAAGAGAGAGGAAGGTATTTGAGAGAGAGTAAGGAGCAATGAAATAATGAGAGTGCAGGCGAAAGAGGAGAGTGGAATTGAGGCCATAAATGCACATGAAAGCCATGAATGAGGGCGTGGTTCTGAATGTAGTTGAACGCAAGTAGTTAGGGTAAGAGAGATGAAGTACTAAAGAGTTGTGTTGTAGAAAGATGTAATCCGAAAATGTCAGAATTGTGGCGTTGGGGCATTTGAAATTGCGTGTGTGTGGATGTGTTTGTGTGTGTTCGCGAGATAGAGAGAGAGATTGTGAAGGAGTGAGAGATGGAAGAGAGAGAAGGGAGATAGGGAAGAATCTGGTAACAGTAGATGAGGTACAGTTGAGATAAAGGAGTTTTGCTGGGGCCATAGCATAAGAGAGAAAAGTTCAGTGACGAAGAGAGTGCAAAGACAGGGGGGGGTGAGGCGGCAAGCAAAGAACAATTGCGATTGCTTTCCGCCATCTATCTAACCTACAAGTACTCCAGCATGGAACAGCATGTAAGTTTTGTTATAAAATTACAGAATTCTGTGGTCTCTGTCAGATACGGAGTTTAATACTCCAATTTTAAATGAGGTCGTTGACATTTAAGAGATAATTTGCCTGAATGTGAAAAAAAAAATACAAATGAAAGTGTAGCAACCTGATGATGTAGAGGATACATCCTGTCATAAGGCCTGCGTTTCCGGTTGGGGGCTGCACTCCTACGAATACTGAGAGGGTCGTACAATGGGCTTAAGCGCTTGGCGGAACGACTGACATCGGTCGAGTTTCGCCTATTGTATGCAGGGCGAAACGACCAGCGAGACGTCTGAGTGTCGCCGCAGTTATGTGTTTACCGTTCTGGCGCGGCCGGAAGGAAGACTCCTGGTACCGACTGATTGTGCTCTTGATTCTCGGAATACTTGTGGACCGTGCCCTGCTGGGTGCGACTGTCTGGCGCCGGATGGCCGGTGGTCTAGGCAGGTTGTTTTCGTAGCCGGTCAAACGACAAGTTCAGTGCCCTCAGCTGAATAGCAGAGGTATGATTGGTCATCTTAAACTGAGGCTAGTTGACGTCATAAAGCCCTGCTCGAAATTGGAGGTAACGATCGCTATTGGCGCGAATGATGTTCTGAGACAGTGTGAGGGAATTTTGGAATCAGAAATGAATGCTGATTCGCGGTTTTCGAGGATGGTACGGAGTTGAGCAATGTTGGCTTCGCTCTTGCGCTGTGCGGGCGCAGGTATTCGGGATCTGATCTGCGTCGGAGTCAGACGGTCTTGCGACTTAGTCGCACTTTTTTCGGCAGAACTTAGAATTCTCGGACAGCCTTCGAGCTCAGGGGATGAAACAGAGTTGCTACACACTAGAAGATGGCGCCTACATCATCATAAAGCTGCCTACCGGCGACCTGCTACAAATTTCGGGATTGGTAAAGTATTTTGCAGCTCCGGCATTGTAGGACCTATCAATTTTATACTGAAGTCCTCAGCTGCGCGTGCGCTCGCTTTCCAACAAGTACACCTTGCTTGTTTCTCCATGTGATCCCACGTGAGCTTTTTTTTTCTTTTTTTTTTATGGGACTTAACATCTATGGTCATCAGTCCCCTAGAACTTAGAACTACTTAAACCTAACTAACCTAAGGACATCACACACATCCATGCCCGAGGCAGGATTCGAACCTGCGACCGTAGTGGTCGCGCGGTTCCAGACTGTAGCGCCTAGAACCGCTCGGCCACTCCGGCCGGCCCCACGTGAGCTCTCATTACTAATCGCGATACTGCAATATAGTCGAGAGAGTAGTATTTGATTGATTAGGACCACCAGTCATTATCGTCAAGCTATTGCATCACAGAGAGTAGGAGCCCCTTTTCTCGAACCAACTCTTATTCGCATAATAGTTCAGAATACCCTATCCTTTAATCTACTGTTTGTGTCGATAATCATGTGCCTTTATGTTCTGATGCATAATAAATCTTATTGTAATACTTAAGCCGCTTATCATTTCATTGATATATGCAGAATCCTATTTCCTGTTGTTTATTATGATTAAGTTCTCTTTTTTTCTCTAAGTAGATTACGATTTTTATGAAATTATTGTGAGGGTGCACTCCTTATTGTACCAACTAGCAGGATCCACCATCATTTTCCTTCGTTACCGTTGTGCGCATTATTAATTAGGTGGTAGGTATGGAGGGGGTCGAGTATATGTCTCGTTCTCATGCAAAATTCATCAGAATTAAAGAAGTACAAACTCTTCTCCACGCCTGCATCTCGCAGTATATAAACTTTTTTGTGTATATTCATCTGAAGTTTATTATGTCTGCCGTCTTCCAGTCACGTAACCACGCCAAACGCAGCAGTCTGCGTTGTGGTGCCAACGGCTGCTTCCATATGGGGACGGTAATTCCCCAGTCCAGATACCGTTGGTCTCCGACCGATGGTGAGGGATAATACCGTTTGTGGAGGCTTCTCATCACTTGTTCTCGGATGGCAAGCGCAGATCCGAAGAGGTTACTATGTTCTCGGTGCATAATACGGCGATCCTCCCATATAGGTCAGACGTCATCGACCACAACTTTGACGCTCGTATGCTTGCCCTGACGTTCTAATACAGTCCAACACTGGGCCACTATCACATCCGAATGCCCCATAAATCAAGCCGCCTGAAACGTGTAAGTGTTCATTTGTATGTCAGTACACCGTACAGAGTGCAAAATGCGAGGCTGAGCATTTCTGAGGTTGGCAACACTGAATGAGCGAGGTGGAGGTTCCCCGTTCGGCCCTCCTCGCTAAGCCTGACACGGCGCGGGACGCAGCTTTCTCGCTTTGCTCCCCGCGTTACTCTCTGAAAGCGCTAAAGGGCTGTTTGTATTGGGGTGCACAACAGCGCCCTCATCATCGCCCAGGGATAAAGGAAGAGTGGCCTGACGGCTGCGTACGATCTTCTCTAAAGCACCGTAATGCACACCACTATCTTTTCAGATCAGCCAATTATGCAAATTAGCAGAGGTAGGCAGCATGGGGGATTTCGCACTGCATTAATAACATGTGTTTGCCGCCACATGTACTTATTCAGACTGCGCCCTCCACGTGGTCTCTCTCTGAAGCTCTGTGCGGGCAGTAGCGGACAGAATGCGCCTCCGTATCTGGGTGTTCAGCGCGGCTGACTGCAATGCGAAGAACCTGGGTGCGGCCAGAGATTTTTACTTTGAAGAAGGACTGAGCCTCGTGAGGCCAATTAAGGAGTTACTCAACCGATTAGTAGCGGTTCCAAGGTCAAGAAACCCGACGACGACCGGACAAGCGGTGTGCTGTCCACATACCCCTCCAAATGGCGTCCAGTGAGGATGACACGACTGTTGGTCGACCCCGACTGGACCGTCTAGGGCCAGGACGTGCAACTTTGCATAAACATTACTAATGGAGAGACAATGTGCTTTGGTAGTCCATCAAGGAAACTAAGACTGCAGCCTGACACGAAGTACTTGAATAATGATAACATAACCAGCGGCTGCATTTGAATCCAACGAACGTCGTTTATTATTTTTGAACCATGCTACCAGTTTCGGCACCAAATGATGTCATCTTCATCCACAACTGTTTTCATCTGCAATGATCAGAACCGTATGCAGCGAGGCAAGGACTAATTGCACATGAAAACGGTTTTGGATGGCAGGTTAAGCTTGAGGCCTAAAGATGACACCGTTTGTTCTCGAAACTGGTAGCATGTTTTAAAAAGAATAAACGACGTTTGATTCAAATACGGCCTCTGGCTTCGTTATCATTATTCAAATACAATGTGCTCTGGCGATGCGCTCGTGACGTAAAGTAAAAACTCCAGCTTCTCTGAAATTTTCTGTGCCAAATGAGAGGCCAAATACTACGTAGGCCTACTTTGTAGCACCACTTTTTCGATTCGACAGGAGAAGGTGTTAAGAAGGCACGGTTGTGTGGCCCAAACGTAGGAGATGATTCTCGAAGATAGAATTTATAAGGGAGTCACAAAGTCGAGTTATCTGCAAGTATTTTCTCGGTCACAGATAACTAATTTGAATAAATGAGACTGTAGCAAAAATTCATAGTGAAAAGGCTATTTAGTTTTTCCAATTTCAATATTTGTGAGTTCCCCCTTCTTTTCTTTTGATTGTAGTATCTCTTAATCTATGAGTGTTCCCGACTCAGTATAAGACTAGCATTTTACGATGCTCGTACGTGACGCATACACAGGTGCCGACACAGGTACTATGTATGCAAAACCTGCGCCATCCTCCCACTTTCTTCCTTCCTTTCACGTTGCCCCTGCTTTGTCGTGATAGCACGTGATGAGGACTCGCTCTTATTGGATTTGTCATTGTTACTAGTAAACACCCGGTCCTTGGTTGTATGAAGACTCGAACTCTCACGTATAAAACAACTCAATAGATCTCATTAGAAATGAGTTAACGTTAAGTTTGACGTTAAGCATGCAAGCGAGATAAAGTTTTAAAAAACTTTCAAACTGTGTTTAAAGTTTGTTGGATGTCGCTAAGCACTCTCCTTATCAAACACTGGATGAGCAAAAGCTAGTTTCTCTCACGTCTCACTGCTTATGACGTCTTACCCTTGAACTATATATAATTTTGTAGGTACATTCGGTGGTATACGCTGATACTGTTTGCAAAATGTGTTGCGAATACAGTTAGTAGTAAAGAGACAATAAATTGAAAGGTCGTGTCTGATGCTCAAGTCTTACTGCTGACAGCGAAAATGTAGTAAGCGATAAACTTTTTCGATTCATCAATTAGTAGCGATTGGTAAAGGTTTCAAATTAATTATTAAGTTTGTTGGAAGTCGCTAAGTGCCCTCGTTCTCAAATTGTGGATCAATATACTTTGGGCAATTTGTGTGGTGTGAGTCACGGTCCTCATGACATATACACAGTTCCTAACTGTAATACTTGTCTCACTGTGTTAACCCCTTAACATAAAATTAAACTTGTTAATGCGAAGATTATGACAGCATTTTAAACTTTCAATTTGGGGGAATAATTACGAAATTTTGGACATCAAATTTTCGTTGTCTCTGCAAACCATTAGATAGACAAACTAGAACTGGTACTGAGCCCCACGTTAGTCGTTTAACTTCTCGTAACACGTAATTATTATTATTATTATTACTATTATTATTCATTGTTATTTACTAATGTTGAATTCTTCTTTTTTTTTCGAGTATTTAACATAAGGTGCGAGGCAAAATAGTATACGCTAGCTGTCTGCATTTATATTCTGCCTTTTCGTGTTGTGTTAAAATTGTTTGGTGTTAAGTTTGTACGGCGGAGAAGAGGACTCAGCCTAGAATTTCCACGGATGAGTGAGAAACTACGCAAACACCACTCGGACTGACCAGTGTGTGTTCAGACAGGTGGTCGGTAATTCGATGCACGAGTACCATTTGAGTCCATCTTGCTGTCTACGCTATATGGGTTACGTTTTATCAGCAGATTCCGAAACTCCGCCACATAAACAGAGAAAATCGTTTTCTACTCGACAGTAAGAAACTATTTCTGTATAAAAAAACTACCTTTCGCACTTTGGAGTAGTATAGAAGCTGCTTAACATTTGTAGTAGATTAAAACTGTTTGCCGAACTAAGATTCATCACTGTGCACTTGGTTTTTGCAAGTCAGCAGTGTACGCCTCAGTAGCTTGGTAGGCAAGACTGTAAGTAACACAAGGAGAAATTAGACGTATCTGTGGTTTTGAGACACCCCTCGAAATGCGGCCATATCTCTGTCAGAAAGAGTATTTAGTGCGCCTGGTCACAATTATGTACGTACCGCATCATGATAGCCAAATATCTTGCGTGCTAAGAATATTGCTTCAGTTCTTTTAATACAGTAAGATACTGATGCATATTGCGAGTCTTTATGATGATGGCAAAAATAGTACCATCAATTTCATCGAATTTAGTGGTCATGTAGCCGAGCGTAGGTTAAAGTTGACGCTCATTTTCATATTTTGGTATACATTTTTATTCAAATTACATGTTGTTTCACATGTTTCATGAACAAATAATGGCACTCAACACTTTGCAGAGTGTCTTTGTTGCTATAATTCTAAAAAGTCACTTATGATTCGTCATTCAAGTGTTATGGAAGTGTCTCAACTTCGTTATCTCCACTTTTCGGACCTCATTCTCGCCATAAGAATTCTGAATTTAAGAACTGTTTCTAATATGGAAACAAGTGATAATAATTCACTTCTAGATGCGAACTTTGCTGTGCAAGCGCCAAAAGTTTCCACCTATATTGCAACAACTCCCACGTGCCATACGCTGTTTGTTGAACCTTTTTGGAATCGTTCGAGAAAATGATTATGTAGGCCTACGTAACATCTTGTGGTTAGCATTTTCATTCTCTTTTGGACAATTTAGCAGCTGACTACGGACAGTACTTACTACCTTCTTCTTCGTCTTCATATTCAACCAGAGTTTTGCCATATTTTTAGTATCCTAACTTTACACACAAACAGAAACAATTTTAGAAAGTCATTCAGTAGCTGTTTTTGCTCTCGTTGGAAGAAATCCAGTCACAGCATACACTACGTTTCTATCCTCATTTGGAATCGACACGACCATTTTGATCTGACTTCTCGACCACAAAAGTGCCACAGCTGAGGTCTGGTGATTCGGGTTGCGTCATCTAGTCAATGACGTAAACTGTATTGTCAGCAACAGTGAGTCTTCGAATCTTGCCGATGCAGCCGTCACTTGGCATTTCAAATGTATTTTGAGTAGGGAACATTATGAAGCGTGTGCAGTTAATAAGAGAGAAACAGGGTAGAGGACGCGAGTAGCAGCAACAAGGTGGAGTTCTCTTGGCGACGGGACCAGCTGTGCTGGCTTACTGCATCATTAAACAGAAGATGACTATGAAACACACCTTTCAACCAGAACTGCATATTTTATTTCTTGTATTCTGCTATAAGTGACTATAGCTTCAGCCGCTACATACCGATTTTACATGGGGCGATATCTACAGCCAATTTCTCTGAGATTATCAAGAAAGCGGCCTATGCAACATTTTCATAATTGATTGCCCATGGCTTGGTGACGGCATGCCTAAAAGGGAGATCACAAATCTACAACGCTGGGATTTTATCCTCAGCAAACCGTTGATTTTATTTTTCTTCTTAGTCATTTTGTATTGTTTTCGTCTTCTACAGCGCTACGCATAGTATAAAAGCCGAAGTGTGAATTCGTTAGTATTTTAAATCAAACTGCAGATACGCCATATAAAACTTTTGATAAGGTCTTTTTCAAGACGGGGCAAACCCCGACAGTCAAAGATATCGTTTAACGGTGTCATGCTGAAACCGATGATCGAATTTAAGAGTATTTATTTTTGTATACGCTGCGAGATGCCTCTGACGTGTCTTTAAATGTCGAAAGCTTTTGCTTGCATCCAGTAAAGACATGTAGTTTTTTTCGTCACTTAAGCGAATACATGTTAATTGAAACCGAGAGTGATCAGATGTGCAGCAAAGTGACAATTTCAGTTTCAGCTAGCAAAATTGAGAGCATGGGTAATAGTACCTTTTAATTTATATGATGGAAATGAGCGTACGGCATTGTGGGCCGGGAGTCCGCCTTCGGAGAAGTTCGGCCGCCGAGGGCAAGTACTTATTGCTTTCGACGCCACATTGGACGACTTGCGCGTCGGAGATGGGGATGAAACGACGATGAGGACAACACAACACCCAGTACCTAAGCGGAGAAAATCTCCTGCCCCAGCCGGGAATCGAACCCGGGCCCCTTGGCGTGGCATTCAGCCGCGCTGACCACTCAGCTAATGGAGCCGACTTAATTTATACAATATGTTACTTTCAAATTGTGAGTTATGTCTGTGATCTAACTGTCGGTTGGATTCCAACTAAATCGAAGGTAGAGTTCGATCACAGGGCACACAAATAGTCACACATTCTAACATTGGCAGCCGAACAAGTACTCACAGAGTTGTTGGAAGGTAACGCCTAAGGAAATAAAATAGAATCGTGAATCCCAGAAATCTATTCATGAGTTATCCAAGGCTCAGGATATAGGAGAGAAAACTTGAATTATACCATTTAATCTATGCCCTAATTTATTTCACTACATTTTACAGCATGTCCGTCACATGTAATTTTTAAACGAGCAGGTTGAAAGCCTTTGACCCAGCTAGAGGCGTATTAATAAATACTGAAAAGCATAAGTTTCTACTGACACAGTTAAGTTGCACAGGCTGTGCCACTTTGATCGCCTATAACTTGTATTGTGTCTGAGATACAAGAATGGTACACACGCGACATAACGACAGGCTCCTAGCAAGCTCTGAGTGAAGAGAGGGCGTGATTAAGACCGTGGACGAGTCCAGGAGAAAAGTTCAAATCCGCGCCAAGTAGTCCAGATTTAGATTTTCCTTAGCTTTCTTAATACCGATTAACGCGGGAAGTCGGGATGGCTGTTGGACAAAATGGCGTCCTCGGTCGACTTGCTACCCAGTTCTTGTCCAGTCTGAGCTAGCACTCCATCTAACGATTTTATCGTCGACGGGAAGTTAAACAGAGCTTTCCCCTCCATCCTTGCTGCTGCATGGCCGTGCTAGCGTCTGACTGTAAAGAGTATCTGGAATATCTTTGTGTAATTGCAACAATCATTCACTTCTGACATGAAATGTTACCGCAGTTTTGGACGACAAACCAAGCTTTTTTGTTGTGGCTTGTGGTACTGTGATGCAGCGTGCTAATCGCAATGTCTAGGAAAGCAGAAATGTTTACAAATCAGGAAAAAGCTCCTGGTATTGTGAAAGCTGTGTACCAAACCTAGCGGTGAGAAAAAAGTTCAGAATTTTACTGTGTTGACAAATCAAGCAACATGTATGCCAGAGCACCTATGTCAAGTATTGAAGCACTGAAGCAGAGAATGTCAACAGTGATTTCGTGAATCCCACGTGTGATGTATGATAATAGACGCACAGCACAGCTGAATGTAGACAAGTGTTGCGTTCCTCCAATAGTTACTAATTGCCAACTTAATCGTACGTTTTCCTGTGAAGCTTCATTAGCGATCCGGAAGTGGTTCCACTTGTTTATCATATTTATAGAAAAAATAAATCACATTTGCAAACATAGAAGAACTTAAATTTCGATGCTTTGGACGTGGAAAATCGAAGGGCCACGTAAAGTATAATTGGAATAAGCGAGGAAGAAATCTATAGAAATTCTTACTATAAGAGAGGGAAAGCTGGCGGGATCTATGTTGAGGCTGTCTGTGATAGTGAGTACAAAGAAAAAGCGTAACAAAATTCCTCTTCGAAATGTTATGGGTGCAGTGAATCGATTCGCTATCTCGCTGTATGCTGTGATCTGTCACCTTGGTGGTGACATGGACACCATGTCTCGTCTTTCTCAACAAAGCT
The DNA here is from genome assembly GCF_023864275.1 of Schistocerca cancellata. Taxonomy (NCBI): domain Eukaryota; kingdom Metazoa; phylum Arthropoda; class Insecta; order Orthoptera; family Acrididae; genus Schistocerca; species Schistocerca cancellata. Next base: position 403,860,432 of record NC_064631.1, read on the forward strand.
TATTACGTATTGTAAAATCTACTGTACCCCGTCAGTTCAAAAATTTTTGATACGCGATTAATAAAAAATAGAGGAAAGTTAAGAAGGTGTTCTACGCAGTCTCTTCCCACTAGAGTACAGCTCACAGAGTGTTCATATAACCATGTGGAACTTTCTTTCTTTGGAATGCTGTTAAAGTCTCGTCTCACATTGGCTTGAATGTCGGTTGTCATAAATCTTAACGCTTCATGTGAATTTCTGCACTGTGACGTTTTCTGGTAGGTTCGTATTAATAACACTAAGTCTCACCCGTGTTGATTTTTTCCAGAAAAGAACTGTCCGCGTTTTGCTCGCGGCTGGCGTCCACGTGGCTGGCTTTAGGGACTAAAGGCGTGCGGAATAAATTTTGTACCGATTTTGGTCTTCTTCAGAACATCTTGAAGAATACATTGAAGCCTTAATTGAGAGATATTGCTCTGCTGCGGTTTGTGACACGACAACGTTGACAGAAAGCGACTACACGTCCGCTGCTTAACACCGCCTGTGCACAACTGACTAACCGAACGCACATCTGTTGTTCAAAACTGAAGAGTGTAACGCAAAATCATAGTAAGTGAGAAAAAGTTACTTAGGAGCTACCTTAAAAACTGGTAACGCAGAAAAACCTCTCTTTTTAAATGTTAATATGGAATTTAGTGTACACTAAATAGAAGGAAAATTGTATATAGGCTGTCATATTTGACTCGAGATCTTGCGTGTTGCATAAATAGTTGAATTGTTGAAATCAGAAATACTAAACATGGCTAAGTGTCTATACCCTTTTACTCAAAACTCGGCTAAGTACCAAACGTAGTTTCAGTCTTAGTACCAGTACACAATCTTAAAGAAACTCCAAGTACAGATCAGTCCACATTAGTATTGATGCAAGTTCTCATAAAATGGTCTGTATTTTTCATTCATATATGGTAATCATAACAAGACTTTCCTTTCTTTGCTAAGTTCTCTTTGCCCTTCAGTTCCGTCGAATGCTACATTTCTGATCTCAGAAATCTCCATTCCTTTTTTTAGAATATTAACATTTTTACAAGTTGCGAATTCTCCTAGGGGACATTTCACTTCTGTGGCTCCGGAATTCCTTACTGGGAAGCGTGCCATCGTTACCTCTGAGCTCTACAACTTTTGTCGTTACCCAGGAATCGGCAGTAGACTGAATATTGATCAAATTTTTTTTCAGTTAAGTCAAGGATCTTAAATTTGTTTGCATGTGTAGCAGATATTGTAATATCACGCAGGTCTTCAGGTACAAATGCTTCGCACAGCCTCTTCCTCTTCTCGAAGTCCCTATAACACGGCTGGTACCTATGGCTGGATACTGAGAACTTTTGTTCAGTGCTGTCAGAGACTCCAAGTGACACAAGATAAACAAAAAGAAAGATCATGATCTTGTTTTTATTGAAATCAGCTGGTACTTAGCAGACTTCTGGGTGAATAGGTGAGCAACATAGCAAAGCTTCCATATGGTGACGAGTGTACGAACTAAACTAACCACTGTAGCACTCAGCCATGTCTTCGGTGCACTGGAACTGTTACACAGATAGGTTGTAACGCAAAAACTAATTTGCTTAAAAATGGCACATAGCATGTTTTTGGGTTACACTCTTCAATTGTTCGAGGTTACTGTGCTGATGCCGCTTGTATGCCATGAACAACATCAGTTTCGGAATTTTTTACGCGGGTGGTGTATATATACTTAATGATTCTCATTAAAATTTTGTGCTAGCCTACAGTAACTATATTTAATAATTTAGTGTAGCCTAATGTCATGGCGCACTTCGACTAGTTTCGTGACTAAGCTGCCCTAGTTATGCATCGGGGGGAATACGAATCACATGTCGTTCCCGGCGCTCCTCACATCGTTAAGAGGTGAAGCCTCTATTAAATGTAGCCTAAAAATTTATGTGGTCCGACCGGATTTCGATCCTCCGACCCCTCGGTTTCCAGGCATGCGCATCAGTACTGCACCACCGACCCCGAACGGGTCTCACAGCAAAGAGGTATAAGAGGTATATCATTTATAATAAATGCGAGCTAGATCGTTACAGTATTATCGTTGAACACACACAGTTTAATATTAATTTTACGCACTACACTTTACAATTATCGAGAAAAATTGGAATATGTTCCAAGTACTCAATCACAAAACTAATATTGGTACACTGCGCTATGTACGAAACTAATACGATTTTAAAATTAAACATCAGCTGGGAGATTGAAAGATCGGTGGCACGCCGATCGATGGCCCGAGTTTGGTGTGTTTCATTGAAAACGTCTCTCATACTGCCGAGACGTTTGATAACCATGCCGGCCGGTGTGGCCGTGCGGTTCTAGACGCTTCATCCTGGAACCGCGTGACCGCTACGGTCGCAGGTTCGAATCCTGCCTCGGGCATTGATGTGTGTGATGTCCTTAGGTTAGTTAGGTTTACTTAGTTCTAAGCTCTAGGCGACTGATGACCTCAGAAGTTAAGTCGCATAGTGCTCATAGCCATTTGATAACCGTGGCGATATCCAGAGGAATGAAAGAAATAGTTGTTGTAGCACGGAGACTTATATATCATACATTTTACTGGAAATATTAAAGATGGATTGATGGTAACAGACGCTACTCATAAATGCCAAATGCAAACTTATATTGTTGCATTAATGCGTACAAAATACAAGATTGAAAGAAAGAGACATCCGCAAAACTTCTTTCAGCTTACAATCTGTGATTTGAAAACTTTTTTAATTCTCTAATTTTGGTCCGTCCACTGTAAGTCACTGACAGTTCTGATCCCTTCGATGACAAAAATTGAGCAACGTCGTCATCCTAAATGCAGTGTGGGTGTAACATATTTACAGAAATGATTACGAAACATTCTTTGAGCTCAGACAATTACAGTTACGAACGCGGCGTAAAGATCATTAAACAGAAAATTATTTCAAAATACAAACTAAAAACAGACAGCCTATAAATAATTACTTTTCCAAAATGAGGCACATTAAGCGGTCTCAGTAAGCCCATCAAAACCAATAAAAATAGCTCTCATATAAAGACCGTATCTGTGTAAATATGATGGTGAATGAACTACGTTATAATCAACCTAGAATTGGCACTATCAAGCTTAAGCGACACTATTTGTTCCGTGTTAGGTCAGATATATATTAAGCGTTCTAGTATCTCTCTCGAAATAGTTCTTGCCCGTGAAAGAAATTTTTAGCAGATAGCTAATTTAGTTGTCACTGGTTCTGCGCTCTGAAGTTCTAATTTGTACGTATTCATCTTGAACGGCACTACATGGTGTGATGTTTTGACTGTTACGTTACTTATTGCCTTTCTATTCTTCTACAACATGCAAGCACAAACGCTTGGCTCTGTTATGTTCATTTCTTAATTTCGATCGTTAAATCAGGAAACTGCACTTCTTACGTTTACTACTGGCTATTTCTTCTAGCCTTGAAAATAACTTGCAACCGGACTTACTAGAAATCCATTTCCAATCGCTAATAGTGAACATAACTGACCCATGAAAATGAACAGGAAATGACTTTCAGAGTTACACGTTCCGATCAGGTATGTACGAATCTATCAACAATAGACCCTTTTCGTAGCGGGTGTAGTGAACGTACCTCAATGATCTGAAAGGGAACAGGATATGTCCAAGATGTGTTGAACAGTCCCTATAACGTATTCTGCAAGTTTAATACCACTTCACGATTAAGACAAAAATATATTTCTCGCATATTATGTCTGTCAAATATTCGGGAAGGGAATCAGATACTGTTTTACAAGGCAAAGCGGAAATTAGAGTTTTTGGTCATTAAACCGTCACGTCTTTAAGTGTATTGCTCACGATACGTGTGGTCTTAAGAATATCTCTATAAACAGGAACTGTGCGCTGTCACGGACTAAATCGGAAAACATAAAATAGATCTACCATAATATCTAGGGCAACTCGAGGTGCCCTTTATGGAGTCGCTCAACTATTTTTTCTTCTATTTCTTTCAATTACTGCACTTCTAAATTTTCTTTTTCTACAGTAGGCCGATTTAAAACTAAAAATACTGTTGAAACATGGACTGATAAATATGTTGTCTCATTCCACGTTGGCTTTCATACTGGGGTACATAGTGTTGCAGCTAATGAATTGTAATACCGTCTTTTCAAATATTTCAAGTAAGCTACACATACAGATTTAGGTTGTGGAAAACACGCCATGTCACAGACACTAGATATCATACAAATGGCAGAAAATAAAATAAAGTATCTAAAAACTACGTGGGTTAATTCCTACACTAAATTAAAACCTGCTTTCGTTTTCCATTTTTGTCTGTATTTCGATTACAGACATTTATTTCACAAGATCATATGTTTTCTGGGATGTGCCATTTTCAAATGCTTACTCATTACCGCGTAATTATACGCTGTAACCTTGTGTGGGTATGAGTTACGATATATGTCTGTCATTTCAGTGCACAACTGCTATCGTAATAGACTCGAAGGAGAACTACTAAGACTGCTGGAGCAGCAGTTATCTATTTAAGTGTCAGATGTACGTTGTACACACCCACAAAAGGCTTCTGCGTAAAATTACGAAGACATGAGTAAGCATTTGAAAATGGCATATCGCAGCAAACAGCTGACTGAGTGAAATAAATGTCTGTAATCGAAATATAGGCATGATGAAAAACGGAATTATCTTTTTCGGCTGTGCCACCGAATATGAAACAAAATTATCTTACAATATAGCTTAAAAGAGCAAGCAGAGGAACTATCGCGACAACAGAAACCAGTGAACACGACTCAAGTTATATGTAATTAAATGTGAACAGCCGCGAGGATGAAACACAGGATGCGAACCAGTAACGTCGCTGTTTGTTGTTAATGAATAGCATTATTATCAGTTGGTAACTAAGATGTTTACTTTATTATAAAAAGTGACTTGTTTTTCCCGCAATTACGGACCCACCACGTGATTTTCGACAAAATAAAGTCACATCACGGGACTATGTGAATGTATTGGACTGGTGAATAGATAATATAGGTCGTTGCGAGCCAAATTGCGGCACGACAAGTAGAATTTGCGTCAAATGGACGTAGACTAAGTTAGCAAATTATCGTATCAGAGATTTAATTACATACCAGGGTTTAGAGATTAAAATATTATATGTGGCGGGCAAAATACAGCTGGTTTGCCGTCGGGCGCCGGCGAAGCCCCGCGAGCAAATTATTTACGTAGGGAGCGGAGGCAGCGGCGCGGCCGGCGTCGTGGCTCGCGCCCCTCCCCCAGCGGCGACGGCGGTCCGCGATTGGCCGGACGTCGCCCAATGGCAGCAGGCCCCGCCCTGGCGGGCCGGCCATGCCGGCGTGCCGCCACTCGCGGCCCGGCCGCCGCCAGAAGCGCCTCAGCTCGCCATGCTGCTGCGGCCCGCCATGTCCGAGTCCCCGCTAGACCTGCGCGGCGTGCACCTGCAGGACTCTGACTCCGACGTCAATGTGGACTCCGACGACGACGGCGCGCCTCCGGCGGGTGGCCTGCCGCCGGAGTACCCGAGACATCTGATCGCCGCCGGCCCCGGAGCGCCTCCCGGGGTCGTCAGCGGTGGCAACACGACACCCACGCCGGCGCTCTCGCCCGGCTCCGAGGAGGCAGCCGCCGTCTCCGTCTCCCCGTCGTCCAACGGCGGCGGCAAGAAGTCCTCCGGATCGAGCGGCGGCGGCGGCACGACGCAGGTGAAGCCGCCGTACTCGTATATCGCGCTCATCACCATGGCTATCCTACAGTCGCCGCACAAGAAGCTCACGCTCAGCGGCATCTGCGAGTTCATCATGGCGCGCTTCCCGTACTACCGCGAGAAGTTCCCCGCCTGGCAGAACTCGATCCGCCACAACCTGTCGCTCAACGACTGCTTCATCAAGATCCCGCGCGAGCCGGGCAACCCGGGCAAGGGCAACTACTGGACGCTCGACCCGATGGCGGAGGACATGTTCGACAACGGCAGCTTCCTGCGGCGGCGCAAGCGCTACAAGAGGCAGCCGCCCGAGTTCCACCACCACCACCACCAGCACCACGCGGCGGCGGTGGCCGCGGGGCTGCTCGACGCCTACCACCGCCACCATCACCACCAGCAGCACCACCACCACCAGGCGGCGGGCGCGCCGCTGCCCTACCCGTACCTGTCGCCGCTGCCGCCGCTGCTGCCGCCGGCCGAGCTGGCGCGCCTCTCGCTGGGCCTCGGGCTGCTGCCGCCCCCGGTGCCGCCCGCGCCGCCCCCACCGGTGGCCGCCGCCGGGCCGCCGCCGCCGCCGCCGCCTCCGCCGCCCCCGCCGGCGCCGACGCTGCCCTGCAAGCCGGTGCCCGTCACCAAGAGCAAAGTGGGCGCCGCCTTCAGCATCGACTCGCTGATCGGCCGGCCGCCGGCGCCCGCCCCCGAGGCCGCCGCCCCCGCGCCGCCGGACGTCCGCGCCGCCGCCCCCGGCCTGGGGCTGGGGCTGGCGCTGGGCGGCGTCACGCGCAGCCTCGACTCGGCCTTCTCGCCGCTCGCGTGGGCCGCACGGTAGGCCGCCGCCGGACTTTCCTTAGCTGTAGCGCGCCTCGCCGCGGCTCCTTCCTAGTCTTCTGTGTTCGGCTCTCGCCAGCCAAAAGGACAGACACTCTCCCTCTCCCACCACCGCGTACTCTCCTACTGCATCATTCCTCTTCGACACTTCGACACAATTCTGTCAATACTCCCCTCTTTGAGAGGACAATTACAACCAAACTTCAGTTAACTTAATCATTTTTAATCGAGATGTCTATAAATGAAAAAAGAGACTCCTACTTCTGTGCGCATATACGTAACATTGCGCGCCAAATTTATTCAGTGCTTCTCGAGGAGCACAAATCACACGACGCTGCATTGTCGGCTGTGCGACGTAAGATATCCCGGCACCTAACGTCAGCGGCGCAACCCTACAGTACCTGTTCATTTGCCAGCTGCACGGATAAACTAGTCATTGCTACAGCCAGTTCCCTTTATGCTTTTAACTCGTGTAGCAGAAAAATATCCGGAATTTCTTACTTTTGCGCAGCCGACAATTCAGCCAATTAATCTGCATCTCAGTAAGTCAGCGTTTCCCAACTGTTGCGATGTTTATCTTTAACGTAACGAACCACTCTTGACTTGCTAAATACTTTAAATCAAAAATGCTAATTTTAACGAGTCCATAACATTTCATTTGTCACACACAGTGACTGACAGACATAGAACGTACATTCTACGGGTAAAAGTCTACCGACTGTCTGTATTCCAATTTTTAAATTTTTATTTCCGATACGTATTTGGGTTTTCAACATCCACACAAGGTTTTCTGTTTGTAAATCCTGAAACAGTTGTACCGGTTGAACATGGAAAGCCTCGTGTGAATGTTTAAGACCGTGGAGATGGAGTTACCGTTCCCAAATACGTACCAGATACAAAAATTCGCTCTCGAATGCCTGTGTTGCACTCTTAAAAATTTGCTGTCCCACACGCGTTGTAATGATTTTTGTTGTTTTATTTGTTTGCTTCCTACAATTAGTATTAAAATACGACTTTCATCCGTCTGCAGGGTGTGCTTTTGGGAAGCGCTGTACTAAATCTTATTTCGATGCAGATTTTATTTAAATTGTGCGTTTAAAATTAAGAGGACACACATGATTACCCACGGACGTGACAGAAGATTTGTTCTGTGCGAAACGCGTAGAAACTGTTGTCTCGTCTGTGTCTGAGGCATCAGACGATAAACTACAAAATCGAGTATATTTCTCTGGTGAATATAGTGTGATAAAGAGAAGTAAGGAAATATGTAAATATTTTGTAATATATAACGGTGTTCGTCTTCCTTGACCTGTCGTCATTGATAATTCTCGTACATGTCTATTTATGCTCCTAAATCGTAGCAGCTGATTGCTTTGATAGTTGCTAATATCTACAATATGAAGTTGTGCTTGCATGTCTTACATTTCTAAGCGTTGCTGTGCCACGTATTAACCAACATTTCTATCTTATTTTGTGTGCTTAAGCTCCTTCCCCAGCAGTTTAAAGTTTATCTTAATGCACGATCTGATTAAATGGTGGAGTCATAACACGAAGTTTACAGTTTACTTGAGCTTGCAATCACATTTGCAATCTGAGAGAGATCATTCAGACAAAACAAATGTTTGGAAAAAATTTGTAACCCGTGTCGAGCGTTTGTCATATATGTATCTTTAGCAAACAGTTTCTTCACAAGCAGCCTCTCCTCAAAGTTTCTTGAATATACCATTCATGTGAAATAAATTTGTAACTGTTAAATGGTGTCTGTTCAGTAGAGTTTAATAGCAATTTGCATTTCTTCGCTAGTTCCACGTCTAAGTGATGCATAGCATTTGAAATTTTTTTCGTGGCATACTGAAATGACATATCCCTCATCCGACGTGAATCTACATTACCTGGTACTTAGATTCATTTCCATTGTTAATAGTACAATGCCCGGGCCATTCGGTAATTTGCACTTGGCCAGTCCTTTTAAAGGAATTCACAGAACGCTTACAAGAAACAGCATGTTTTAAAACGTCCTCCGAGTACAGTGAAAAAACAATTTATGGAGCGCAGAAATGTCAACAGTTCTGTTGACTCCAAGTACTGTCACTCCCGTACCACACGAAGCAATCATTTTCACCCGTATCAGTTGTCGCGTTACGAATGATACTGGTTACGGTCCAAGACGATACACCCTCGCACATGACAAAATATTTACATATTTCCAGCACTCTTAACAAGCAGCGACAAGACTGTACAATTCTCTGTACAGGCACAAACTATGCCAAAAGGACTCGTGTATACGAACGCACCGCTCTGTGTGCCAAACGTGTAGTTATCAGTGAGTAGCCAGACGACATTCGGTGTACACTGCTCAGTATTATGTGTATATTGTAAAGACTGCTGTTTGCGTACAATATATTAAATATATAAATATATATATAGTTGTCAATTTTATTATTATGTTAATATATCAGTATACATAGAAATATTTATTTATGTTGTTCATCCTTTTTCGCCTTGTAACATAATTCCTGTAAGTCCTGATTTTGTTAGTAAACATTTCTTATTCGAAACATAAAAAAAGGGTTTCGCCTTGTTATTTCTGCAACCGGCCCCCAGTCCACTTCATCTTTTATTTACAGCTTGTTTGCTAACAAATGCATCTTCACCAGAGTTGCAGAAGTTGCCTGCCCAATCAACGTTCCTGAATCACTAAAAACAGAGATTTGATGTTTTCTGTCCTCAGGCAAATCACCTTATCTCCCGTCAATGTGCAGTATTTTACAAGAAAAGCTCCGACATTTTTGCACAATAAGAAAATGTTCTGGGTAATAACTAAATATCAGTGCTGCCTATGAATTTGAGATATGTTTGTCAGTGTCACGATAAACTACAAAGCAGCTGCTTACTTAGTTTAAAATTTGCATCGACAAAACTACCATCAGTACGTTGCTGATTTCAGAACACGAAAGTCTTTCTAGAAATTGCTAGTGCTGAAACATTAGTCACACCTACCTTACGGAATACGTTTGAGTAACTCGAGCCAGTACACATCTGATTAGTGATTAAAAGGAAGGTCAGCGTTGGCCGTAATATTGATGGTTTATTAATAGCAAAATCGATTTTCAATCACACAGTGATCATCTTCAGTGCTGTGGAGTACAAATTAAACTCATAGGCACTGGTATCAAGTTATTATCAGTAACCAAAGCTGAGAAACGATCACAATTATTCCACAGCGTGAATTTTTTTATTATTATACAAACAAGAATGTACTGAAATATTAAACGTAACCCAGAGAATGTCTACAACTTCTCCTTCGCAATTCAAGCAACGTAATCAGTTCACAAAGTCCGAATGTCGTCGTTTATTAGAAGACATCCAACGCCACAGTGCCACATTCATTTAACGATATTCTACTCTCTAAGGGTTATACTGGAAGTTTAACGGACTCACTTTTTATTTTTCTCGGCAATTATTGTTACTCACCAGCCGTATGGATGTAGGATTTAGACACATCTAAATCCTACATCCATACGGCTAATCTAACCAAAACAATTTGCAGACCGTCACGGTGAATACTTGACCGAAACGTCAAGACTTTTTTAACTTGCATGGCTCACACTTCCACTGTATTATGATAAATTTCTTTCATTCCGAAAAACATCTTAGTAGTTCTAACTTTGTGATGACAGATAAAAATGAATTACTGTGTGGAAGTACGTATTCCACAAAAGCCTTTAACACTTCAACAGTCACGTCACTTTTTCAGAAGACAGTGATCATGTATGTTCATCACTACCCACAAATCTCTTTCTCCACGAAAATTGTCTTTTTCTTTTTTTCAGCGATACACAATGTGCCTCAGTAGACTGTGAGCTCCACTTTATTTCTAAACACATATGTGAATAACACTGAGTTTGTTCGTCGTCTTGTTTACATTTTGCGCATCCAATATTCTTCTAAAAAACGTAGGTACTTGAAAACATTCTTCCATCTGTCTTAAAGGAATTTGTCGCAGTCTAGTAGCGTTTATCGTTTTTCCAGCATTTTAGCTAAACAATAGCCAGAAACCAAGATTTTAGCTACATATATTATTCTAAACAATATTTGTTTATTTTATTTTATATTTCAGTTACTCATCGTCAAGAAAAGCTTCGTGATAGCGATTACGAGAAAATGAAATAATAATTCACTTTTACTATCACGTAAAGATGATTCGTTGAGTGTACGCAAAGCGTTTATCCGGCCACTATTGAACGTACAGAATAAGGAAAGGTAGAAGAAAATTCGGGATATGTGAACAGTTGGTAGGTCTGTGGGTATTGAATTTACATGAACTGATTTTCACTTCGGTTCGATGAGCGCAGTGTTTGGTTTTATTTCTTTTTTCTGTTTCTTTCAAACTGCAGATCAGTTGTACATCTATTCACATTTTGTCTTCGAATATCCGAGTAAAAAGAAACTTTCAAGGATGCACATGTACTTTAAATCAAGCACTGAAAGAGATACAAGTCGAATTCACATTTTGTTTTCGAGTATCCGAGTAAAAGGAAACTTTCAGAGTTGTTTGTACCGTGAAGATGATGCAGTACACTAATAGGTTTGGTCAGATGGAAAAGAACTTTAAATAAAGCATTGAAAGGGAAAAAAGTCGAATCGTAGAGTTCCTTCTCTGGATTTTTTGCTTTTAAATTAATTTATAGAAATAACTGTCGGCCGAAGTTACAGCTCTCGGCCAATCACTATTAAGTTCGCGCCCGCAAAGGGTTAGTCGCGTTTTTATTACTACCTTCTGCCCACTACGTCGCTCTCAGAGTGAAATGTGAAATGGTCGTTAACCAAGTTGCTCTGATCTCTGTTTCCTTTTAGCCAAATGTGCATTCTTTTACACAGGAGATGGATAATTCATCGGACAATGAACAAATGTTTGTGGTTTAAAGTTAGTTATTTTATTTAAGCTGGAGCTTTTCATTTTTTCGATGTTTTTATTTTCATCCATAAAGATCCAGTACCTCCTTTCTCATTAGAAACCCCACAAACTTTGTTCATAAGGCATGCTACAGGTGCGTCAGAGTCCACATATAACAGTACAGGGGTCACCATTTCTGATTTTTCCTCGGTGGGCTGCTTCTCGAAAAGAGAACAGGGAATTTAGTTCGATAAACAAACACCAGTACCGACAATTGATGCGCTCAAAACGTAACAGACCGTAATGCTTGCAGCAGGCTGCGAACAACAATATCTTTCTTTTTGTTTTTCGTTATAGTGTTTATTGCAGAAACTAAATCATTCTGTGCAATGTAATTAGCTGTCACATCGCATCGAACGCTGTTTTCAACATGTCTAATCAGCGCTTACAGGAAAGCGAAAAATACGTTGGCATAGTGTCAGCTCTTGACGCAACATTTAATATTGTTGCTAGATTTCCGGTTTCAAAGAGAGACACGAAAGAACAACATTTAATTTATACAGTTCTTTTCCGACTGCTTCGATGCTCTCGTCTAGATCTTCCTGTCCTGTACTTGTCACCTCAAAACATTTACTACATCCAAGTTTCACGCTGTCTGTATCTTCCCACACAATTATTTTCTACTTTACTGCTCCTCTTGACACTTATTTTTCCTCGACGTCTTAACACGTGTAGAGTTAACCTGGCCATTCGTATGCTACGGTTTCACATAACATTTTTTTCATTTGAGTACAAACTTGTTTAGTACTTTATCACTGGATTTAATATTTGACATCATTCCATAGATTGGTATTTCAAATGCTTCCAGTTTCTTCTTGGTTGATTTTCCCATTTCCGTGTATCACCTTCATACAAAAGTTTCAGCTGCTCAATACCACCTTTGCCTTAGGTTTACTTGTCCTTAGCGGTATTCTGCATAAACTAACTGCTCATTCGACTATAACGGTCTTTTCCTTTGCTTTCAGTCAGAAGAGCTATGTGCTTCGTGAAGTCTGTTATTGGCATACAGCCGTCTGCTATAATTTTATTTGATGTTCATGAATGTTTCTTTGACTGGGAAGTTAAACAAGAGTGGCGATAAGCCACAACTCTGCTTTATCTCTTTCGTAACACAAAATTCCTTGGACTCACGCTTTCATTGCCCTTACGTGGTTCTTGTAATTGTAAATCACTCTGTTTCTCTGTAATTCATTGACACTTGTCTGAGAATTTCGAACGTTTTAGTCAATTTCATACCATCTATTGATTTTTACACTAGCATGAATCTTACGAACGTATTCAGATTTTTCCCTACTTTTCTTCCATCACTAAACGCACGGCGACAATTGCTTCTATGGTACCTTCAGTTTTTCTGAACCCAAATCGACCTTTTCTCAGTACCTCTTCAATTTTTCTTTCTGTGTTCTGCGTATTATTATAATCAGCACAGCATTTTACTAGAATGAGAAGTCAGATTTATCTTTCTATCTTTTTCGTATCCAGCCGCCGTCTTCGATAACGCGATAAACTGAAAATAATGTTCTGCGATCCAACGGTAAGTCTTTTATCATTTTGATTCCGAGCGTCACGTTAGTGTAATGAGTAACAAGGAAATCTGAGAGGCATGTTCAACAGTAGGCGAGTATTTGACTGTGGGTAACTCTTGCACAAGGTGCAGTAAATTACACTCGGAGCTATCTGTTCGTATCCTAAGACATTCCACAGTTTTGAGCTTGCAAAAAGCGAAGGCCTTGGATTTAACACTGCTTGCGTAGCGTACGGTCTACCCATGTAAAGAAATTCGGTAAAGACTGACTGAGAAATGAATTTTCTGTTCATTCACGGAAAATTAAGTACTATTTGTAGTAGGTACACGAAAGTTCATGCGCACATCAGCACCAGGGAAACACCTGAGCGGAGGTCACACATTAAAAACATTCCTAAAAATTTTCCGTCCTTCAAGAAACTGCGAAATTTAAGCCACCACTGGAACTACAGTTTTAGTAACCAGTTTGTTAACTCTGTAGAGTATGCCAGCACGGACTGAAAAAAAAATTCTCATGGACTGACTTCTTCTTGCGTAAGACAAACCCAACTACTGTGTCAGGTCGCCTCCAAGCGCTGTATGAGTTTCATCAGGAGCTGCCTAGCATTCATTGTTCCCCAGTTATTCAGGAAATATGCCTACGGTATCGTACTACATTAGACCTTAATTTAGTATGTATCTGACACATCCGAAAACTACAACCATAGCCTTAATAAACTATACACCGATAGCAGAGATGTGAAGTTTACTTTTTTACCGAATTAGAGAAATTTGTACTTTGAATGGTATGCGCTGTTTCCGTACCTGAATCAAAAACCAGAGACCTGCAGTTAGACACTCTTTCCATAATTTAAAACCACTTCAGTACGCCATCATGTAACACCTGTCTATATTATTGAAGAAGAAGGAGAGACGGAAGGAAGATTAGAATTAAATCTGTCTACAATGAGGTCTTTGGAGACGGAGGACAAGCTCGAATTATTTCAAGGATGGGGAAGCAAATCGGTCGTCTGCTTTCAAAGGAACTATCCCGGCGTTCGTCTGGAGCGATTTAGGGAAATCACGAAAAACCTAAACCTGGACGGCCGGACGCGGATGTGAAACGTAGTCCTTCCAAATGCAAGTCCGGTATGCAAAACACTGTACCGCCTAGCTCGGTTCTTGAACGGGATGCTGTTCTAGTAATGCTACTACAGTTCTGTAACGACAGATTCATGTTCCCTGTGACGTTAAATTCCGTAGACATTTCTTTCAGTGTCACGTAACTCAGAATGTGTTCTTCGTTAAGCGCCTCACTTTCTAGCTCTGCTGTAGTCATGCAATTTATTCTCCTGCTTTGCCACCCTATGCAGTAGACAGGCGAAATTATTTTCCCACCTGAATCAGAAATACTTCGAACAAAAATTAGAGAAGTGGTGCACGATACCTACTAGAGAATCATATGAAATTGTCTCGAAGGGCATCCCATGTTATGTTCTGTCTTTCTTGTTTCTAACGGTGTACCATACGATGCGCTGTTAAAACCATGCCCCCTACCCCACCCATTCACCTCACACCACAGATGGCACTATCTTTTACTTTGGCATTTAAGTGCTCGATCAATTTTTGCAGTTTAAATGTAATTATGCATACTAAATGCCATTACATATAACACTTTCTAACGGCCTAACACCCTCTAGCTTACATCCCGTCGACAACTAGGTCATTAGACTCATAGCTCAAGCTCGGACAGTACAAGAATGAGGAAGTATATCGACTGTGTTATTTTCAAAGGAGTCAACTGATGTAGCTGGGCTCATCTCACGCCTCCCTAATGCGAGTCCAGTGCCTAAGCACTATGTCACTTCACTTGGTATCATGTAAGTGGAGTTGTCTAAACGCCAGTGTAAGATATAAACCACATAGTGGTCTGGTTATTTCGTTTGCATTTCATTTATCCACATAACATTTTTCTGACACTGCATCGTCAGAGTGTAGAAGGCATAGATAATCAATTCAGGAGATATTATCAAATTTTCTACGATGTAGTACCCTGTAATAGCGCCAATAACCTATTTCAGCTAGCACTTGTACCTGGACTTTGAAGCACAAAATTAATAAGACCTCTTTCGTACATTATTTCTCTATTCCACAATCTGATATCGAACGACTACCAAAACAGCGTTCGCTAATCAGTTTATGTGTTAAAATAAACAGTGATTGACACGGTTGTTTCACTGTGTAAGTCACATTGATCACTGATTTCTAACAGCTACCAGTACTTTCTGCCTTTAATAATCAAATGTGGGGGTAGGTTAACATCTCTACTTAATTTCTACCCTGTAAACAAGTTTGCGAAATGAGATTTCGGACAGCTGTTTCCAACTTGGGGGATTTATATACATGGAACCGCTTTTAAGCGAACACCCAGCGATATCGAATAATTATTCTGAATGACTTTCTTCTTCATCTACCGAAACGTATTTTACAACCGAGATGTTGTCCTTATTTTATGACGCACGAAAAATTTTGAAATGAGAAGTGCTGTCGTATAAGGAGCGTCACCGCCTTTTAATGTACAGTTATTGCAAGAACAAACAATACTACGGCAAAGATCACTTACCGTTGTCGTAAGATTATTATGTGCAGATCTTGCCAGAGCAGTGGTGAAGTTTTTCGCAGCATTTAGTTAATTAAAAATGAAGTATAAAGCTGTAAAACCAAAAGACGTCGTCTTGAATATGTACCGATTTTTCAGAAGTGCAGTGGTAGGGTGCCCCCTAACTTATGACAAGACGAAGAAAAAAAGAGATTTTGGTCAGACAGACGAATAACCGTTAAATCCACAGAGGATCCTGTTGATGTAAAAGGCAGAACGCGTATGAAACGTAAATATATACTATACTGCAGTGCGAAAAACTAATCTGAATTTATGAAACAAAAATCAATGTACGGTTTGTGATGTAAGTTTTCTGTCAACATTACCATGCGATAACGAACAGACAGTCGGAAGCTTCCTGCTGGGGGAGTAAACGATTTGGAGGCAATAAAAAAAAGGACTGGGAGTTCTTTATACTCGAACTGTACTCCAGCTTACTTTCATTTCCCCCTCAGGTTTTCTTGTTGATAGAATTGTTTGGGCGCACTTCGAGCTCTTCCATTCCACTTACATATTTTCGATCCACGTAGCTAGACGCGATACCTCGAAGAACTTTGTTTGTTTCTATAGATGTGATTACCTCCGTCTCTCCACCATTGCGTGAGAATGTCCCACTTGCCTGTCGTACAATTGATTTGAAGGTCGGTACAGAGCTATCTACGTCTTCATCAACATCTATACTCAGCAAGTTACCTGACTGTGTATGGCGGAGTGTGCTTCTCTATCTGTTCCCCCCTTCCCTGTTTCGTTGGCGAAGTCGTGTAGGAAGAATTATTGTCTGCATACCTCCGTATTATTTCTAATTTCTCGAAATTTCTCCTTGTGTCATTCCGCAAGACGCACGTGGGAGGAAGTAATATGTTGTCCGATTCTTCACAGAACTTTCGCTCTCGGAATTTGAGTAATAAACGCCTCTGTCATATACATCGCCTTCCTCGTAGTGTGTACAATTGGAATGTGTCGTGCATCTCCGTAAAACCCACGCACCGATGAAACGATTCTGAGAGGAAACGCGCCGTCCTGCGTTGGATCTTGTCTATCTCATCTATTACTCCCAACTGGTAAAGGTCGTATACAGACCAGCAACACTCAAGAATCGATCGAACAAACAAAGGTTTTGTAAGCCACTTCCTTCGTGGATGAATTACATTCCCTTAAGAAAAATGGCTCTGAGCACTATAGGACTTAACATCTGAGGTCATCAGTCCCCTAGAACTTAGAACTACCTAAACCTAACTAACCTAAGGACATCACACACATCCATGCCCGAGGCAGGATTCGAACCTGCGACCGTAGCGGTCGCACGGTTCCAGACTGAAGCGCCTTCTTCCTTTGTATCTCCTTTTGACATCCATGTTTTCAACTATTTCCTTTTCAATGGTCATTCCACTTGCGGTCACTCCCGAAGGTTAGTTTTAGAAATTTTGCAATAGTTACTGTCTCCAGGACTTCTACGTATTGTAATTGTAGAGTAGTGGATATCTTCAACATTTGTAGTTGCGTCGTCCTCAGTTGGATGTTGTATTACGGTATGTTGATAGTTTCTACTTTGGTACCGTCTAATTACAACTGAATGAAACACAATTTTGTTTCATACGCCTTTCGTCTTTATCCTTTGCAAGGCTTCTTCAGTGGCCTGGAACATGTATATAGTTGTGGGGTTTGCTTATACTATTTACATTTAGGACTTTGTATATAAAGGTTATAAACAGTTCTGGCAGTTTGCGTTTCTATGATGTAGTAATGATATAAACTACTTCTGAGTTTCGTGGACGCTGTTTTACATGTTGTGTTTTAGTTCCTTTGCCAGCGCTGTTCTTCTTCTTATAATTGCATTGCCATTTGAAATTTTGTTTTCGGACTTTACATTAGGAGCGTCAATAGTGTTCAGTAGCTATCGGACATGCCCGAAAGAAGACACACTATTAGTAGTGTGTGGTTTAAGTTGAGAATTCGAGTCTGACTGGAGGCGTACTAGAACAGACTGTGCAGTTGCAGTGACCATTGCGTCCGGATGGCTTAGTGGTCAGTGCATCTGGCTGGTAAGCAGGAAATATGGGTTCGAAGCCCGGTTCGGCACAAATTTTCCATCTTGCACATTGACTTAACTGTGTGTGAAATCTTATGCGACTTAACTGCTAAGGTCAGCAGTCCCTAAGCTTACACACTACTTAACTTAAATTATCCTAACGACAAACACACACACCCATGCCCGAGGGAGGACTCGAACCTCCGCCGGGACCATCCGCTCAGCCCATGACTGCATTGCCTAAGACCGCTCGGATAATCCCGCGCGGCTTGATTTAACTCAATGCCCACTCGCAACCAATGTCTGCAATTCCTATGTGTCTAAAAGTAAGGACAATTCCATCCCACTGAAGATGCTGTGCAAAGAATAGAGGTGAAACGCGTATGGCATAAAAATGGTGTTTCATTCATTTGTAACTAGACGGTCCAAAGATAAAAAATATCAACATAGCTAATAGCGGCCGATATCGCCTCGTATGTATGCGCTGTATATTACGTTTTTTCGGGTTCAGGATCAGCTACTAGTCCCTAGACAGTTCACCAGTCCTCTGCACATCTGTGCGCACATCGCGTACGTAAAATAAATGATATGTTTCCGTGCGTCCACCTTTAGTAGTTACACAGAAACAGTCGGCAGTACCATAGTAACTGCTGAAACTTGTCCTACTTTTGCGGACGAACGACGCTACCTCTTCAACAGAGCAGCGACGTACATTCGTGTTTTCCTGCTATGGCGGGGGGCGTTAGTTGTTGCGGAGGTGACGGAAGCCTTCAAGTAAGATATCCGAGAGCAGGCGTCGGTGACAGGTGTGGGCGGTGTGGGAGGGGGGGAGGGGGAGGGGGTGTGCTCGACGGAAACGGAGCAGGCGGTGCGGTGTGGCGTGGCGAGCAAATACGAGCGGCCGGCCGGCTAGCGGGGCTCGGCGCCGCTGAGATATTGCGCCAGTATTTCAGCGGCAGTTTGTGTAGCGCTCGCCGAGCCGCCGGCAAACACTCGTGATTTACGCGCCCGCAGACGGCCGCAGCCGCCGCCGCTGCCGCTGCTGCTCTTGCTGATGTCACCTCCTCAGCCGCCGCTGACGCCTCCTGCCGCTGTGTCCCGCAACGCCAACCTCGGCCTGCCCCTCACGCACACCTGCGGATATGTATATATGAGCACAGTGGTTACACAGCTTCCCTCAACTTCTTAAGTTCTACTTTTACAGCCGTCGCTCAAAAAATACCGCCCCTTTGAGTGAGGTACGAGATGTGGCTAAAAAATAAGCGAACAAACGCTACACATTTAATTTCAAAAACATGTATATTTAGTTACTGTCACCCGAAATACAGGATGGCGCACGAAATGTGTTACCATTTTGTTTTTGAATATAAACTTTATTATCAATACAATCTGAAAGGAACATATACTACAATGAAGAGCCGTCCATGGAGATTTGTTCTAACTCAGCACATGTTCAATATGTCCACCATTTCGCTTCCTAACTTCCTTCAAACGAACACTGAAGTTAGTCTTCCATAATTTCACTGCAAGCTTGAAGAATAAGTCTTCTGAGCTACATTAAATCACGTGGAAAATTTTTTCCTTTAGGTACCCCCAAAGAAAAAAGACACATGGGTTGAGGTCTGGACTACTGGGGGGCCAATTTTGTCCGTCATTGAAGCGACCTGGAAACCTGAGTGGAATGATCCGCATGTCGAAATGCTCGTGTAAAAACTTCAACACAGTTTTTGCAGTACGTGGTCTTGCTCCATCTTGCATGAACCACTGCGTGTTGAAGGGCAAGGCAGTAGCAAGAAGCTGTGGAATTTACTGGAGCTGAGAAGACTTATTCTTCAAGCTTGCAGTGAAATTACGGGTGACATATGCCGTAGGGTAATCACTAACTTCAGTGTTCGTTTGAAGGAAGTTAGGAAACGAAATGGTGGACTTATTGAGCATGTGCTGAATTGGAACAAATCTCCATGGACGGCTCTTCATTGTAGTATATGTTCCTTTCAGATTGTATTGACAATAAAGTTTATATTCAAAAACAAAATGGTGACACATTTCGTGCGCCACCCTGCACACAGTGAGGCGACAAAAGTCATGGGTTACCTCCTAATGTCGTATCGGAGCTCCTTTTGCCTGGCGTAGCGCAGTAACTCGACGTGGCATCGACTCAACAAGTCGTTGGAAGTTCCGTGCATAAATATTGTGCCACACTACCTCTGTAGCCGTCCATAATTGCGTAAGTGTTCCCAGTGCAGGATTTTGTGTACGAACTGTCCTATCCATTATGTCCCGTCAATCACTCGAACTGTCCAGAATGTTTCTGAAACCAATCGCGGATAACTATGGCCCGGTGATATGGCGCAGAGTCTCCATAAAAATTCCACCGCTGTCTGGAAACGTGAAAACCTTGAATGGCAGTCAGTTGTCGGTTCAGTTGGACCAGAGGAACCTGTCCATTCTATGTAAACGCAGCCCACACCATTACGGAGCCACCACCAACTTGCACAGTGCCTTGTTGACAATACAGATCCGTGGCTTCTTGGGGTCTGCGCCACACTCGAACCCTACCATCAGCTCCTGCCCCCAGTAGCTGAATAGCGTGACGGATTGTCAATCCTCTGGGCACGGGTTCGATTCCCGGCTGGGTCGGGGAATTTTCTCCGTCCAGGGACTGGCTGTTGTGCTCTCCTCATCTTCATCCTGTCATCCTCATCGACTGCAGGTCGCCGAAGTGGCGTCAAATTGAAAGACCGGCACCCGGGGAACGGCCTACCCGGCGGGGTGCCCTAGCCATACGATTAAATCAAATAAACCAACTGAAACTCGGACACCTCTGACCAGGCCACGGTTTTCTAGTAGTCTAGGATCCAACCGATATAGTCGCGAGCCCAGGAGGGGCGCTGCAGGTGATGTCGTGCTGATTGCAAAGACAATCGAGACAGTCGTCTGTTGTCACAGCCCATTAACGGCAAATTCGCCGCACTGTCCTTACCGATACTTTCGTTCGTAACGGATACGATCGTCTTGCGTGCCGCACTGATTTATGCGGTTATTTCACGCAGTGCTGCTTGTATATTAGCGCTGACAACTCTGAGCAAACGCAGATGTTCTCGGCCGTTAAGTGAAGGCCGTCGGCCCCTGCGTTGTCCGTGGTAGAGGTATTGCCAAAAATTTGGTATTCTCTTGATACTGTGGACCCGAAATGTAATGCCCCGTGCGTCTAGCTCCAGCTAACATTCCATGTTCAAAGTTGTTAATTCCCGTCGTGTGGCTATAATCACGTTGGAAAACACTTCACATGAATCAGCTGAGTACAAATGACAGCCCCGCCGACACACTGCCCTTTTATACCGTGTCTACGTGATACTTCCGCTATTTATATATATATATGTGCGCGTCGCTATCCCACGATTATTTTCACCTTAGTATATTCCCTTCCTCTAGTCCTACAACGCCCCGAGCGAATTTCCCATTTATGGATTCAGTGCTGGATACATCGCTCTGTGAGCTCCTTGAAAACGCGTGACTTTTTTTCTTTCACTGCTTCAACGGACTGAAATCTTGTTCCTTTTAATGCAGATTTTACCTTGAAGAATTAGATAACGGTCACACGGTGCTAGGTCAGGCGAATAAGATGTGTGGTTAACACTGGGATGCGTGCTTAGTACAAACCTGTTAACAGAAAATGCGGTACGAGCCGTTGCGTTGTCTTGATGCAGAATCCACGACTTTTTCTTCCACAATTCGGATCTTTCTTTCATCATTTCCTCACGGAGTTGAGCAAGAATACCAAGGTAGTAACGTCGATTAATAGTTTGACCTTCAGGAACCCTGTGAAGATACACAACTTCATGAACATCGGAAAAAGATAGTAATCATCGCTTTGAATCTTGATATACTCATTCGAACTGTTTTGGCACTCTGCGAAGTCGGGTCCTTCCAGTGCAGGGACTGGTGCTTATATCGTGGATCATGAGTGAAAAACCAGGATTAGTAACATGTTATCGCTCTTCCCAAGTAATTAGACTCATCTTCAGTAGTATTCAAAGTGTTAGCAAAAACACTTTCACGAGCGTATTTTTGTTCGATCGTGGGAGTTCACGGCAACAGTTCCGCACACACGTTTCTCATGTAAAATTACCTTACACATTCTCTGTCAATTCTTACAATTTCAGCAATTGACTGAATACTCAACCGATGGTCACATAGAAACAGGTTACTCTTTCGATATTTTCATCCGTTTTTTATGTTAAAAGAGCGTCTCGGGCTTGCGTCGTCTTCAACGTCTTTTCGGCCACTTGAACCACTCAAAAACTAAACTCGCGTACATGATAAACAGTCTTCGCTAGACACTGTTTTCAGTAAACAATAGGTTTCAGCAGCAGTTTTCTGAAGTTTCATTTGAAACTTTACGACAACTCGTTTCTCCATTATTACGCTACTCATTTTTGTGGCAAAACAAAGTAACAGCTTTTACACAACCGAGAGCAACAGCCACAATGATTTGTCTACAGACACCAGATGTGTCACATCCGACTAAGAACGCTTCTTGCTTCACAGCTATTGGTCGTTCATCTTTGGCGCATGCGTAATTTTCCTGTAACAGCATCGGTCCCATTATTTAATAGCCACACTTCGTAAGAGTGATGTTTAACAAACGAGAGAGGATGTATAAGAATGACAGCATGCATTTAGTCGATTCCAGAATAAATACTACAAATACAGATACTAATAGTAACAATAGTGTAGTAACGAAAATAGTTCAGAATTATAAACATCTGCGAGGGACACTGAATGTGTACTAAGATAGACGGTATGCTGTTCGTTGATTCACGAATAACTAATAATACTAACAAGTAATACGCAGATGGCATAGTAACCTTAGGCGAAAATGAACAAGAAACCGATTTTCTCACCACAATGTTGCATAAAAATCAAAATTTATATAACTGTGTATTGCATGACCTTTATAAAAGCCGTGTAACATCGCCTACACTAAATATTTCTAATAACGATATTCATATAACGGATACCTACGGGGCCCATCGACTATGTACTAATAATGCTGCTAGCCGATTGCCGGAAAAATAGTACCTGTAGATAATAATAATTAAAAAATTTGAGGATAATAGTCTGTAGCCATAATGACAAAATTTTGAAACGATCAAAGAACGAACTAATATAATGAAAGAAAAAGCAGAACAATTTGCCTGCGGATATCATTCGAAAAACTAAGTGACCCGTTAAATATCAAGGACAACATAACCTGTTTAAACACAAGGCATGGAACAATAAAACCCGTGAACATATATGTGCGAATGGATTACAGACAGTTAACTAGATAAAGACGCCGTGAAACGAAAAGCCAGAAAAAATTTACAGCAAAAAAGATTACCCATAAACACCTAAATTCATCATTACAACTCTGCCATATAACCAGTATATCTATATACGTCCGATTGTATTACCCTCTCTTAGAGATGTTTAGAACTGGAATTAGAAAGACAAAATGTACGGGTCAAAGTGATTAAAAAGGGATCTACATAAAAAATGGAAAAAATATATACTGTAAAACATAAAAAATTATAGATACAATGCGCAGATACACAGTCCGTTATTTATGGCGACTTAAGACGAATGAATGGTTCCAAATGGACGAAACGCATCTTCAGCATCTTTGACTGAAAACCGAAAACAAGACCGCCTTGGTACACGAAGGTCAGAATTGATATATAAGAAGCAGGTATTGGCCTACCATTGCAGGGTGAGCAAAACCAAGACATTTTCAGAACAGTTGTAATGACGTTTGGGACTTCGCGAGATGAGAAAAGAATAACTCGTGCCAAATGGTCAAATGAACACCGTGATAAAGACAGTTGTTTGATGAAAACAGCTGATCTAAACGAAAATATAAAAAACAGAACAGTCATAATGGTTGTTAGCTCATTGCGGTCCTTAAATATCCAAATAACGAAATAAATAAAATACTAACTACGGCAGCATGCTGCATGTCTATTCCCGAATGAGCAATAATAATAATAATAATAATAATAATAATAATAATAATAATAATGAAATAGCCAAACTGATTCAGGATTATAGACATCTGCTATGTGAATAGTACTGTGAAGCCAATTATCAAACAATAACAACCAATCTAGGCGCAGAATGAATATTCGAAAAGGTATGATATGAACACAGTGGTTCACACATTCACTATCACTTAAGTAAGGCCCTTGGAGTGCCGTATATGTTTGGTGATTGATATACCTACAGTCGTAACAACTGCGAAGTCTGTCTTGTACGACCAGCAAAATCAAATCTCTCAAGCAGTAAAGGCTAACAAGCTTGAAGTGATACTAACGACAAAAATTATGTTACGTCTCTCGATGTATGTATAAGTACCCCGTGGTGTGCGCATTAGGAAGGACGGAGGCTCGGATCTCCGTCCGATCATCCTGATTTATGTTTTCCTGGATAGCTCAGGGCAAATGCTGGGATACTTTCTTTGAAAAACACTCGGCCGATATGCTTTCCCCTCCTTGTCCAATCAGAGCAAGCGCTCCTCTTTTAATGACCTTGTCGTCAACGGGAATAAACCCTTACTTTCATTTTCTTTTTCACAATAAGAGAACATCAGTGATAAGGCGGGCCTCAACGTAGGTTTCAGTCAGCTGCATTGTGTGAAAAATGAAGTCATTCCTGCCTTGTGACCAGTATCGCACGACGTCAGTAAAGTACAGTCTCAAATTTCTGTATTTAGTAACACTTACATAAGACAACATGATTTGAAACAGCTCGTATCTTACGACAGATACACTAAACTCATCAAAGTCACCGACACTATAACTAGACGAACTGAAAAAAGCTTTTGGTGGAACACAAACCCAGTAAATGAAACAACAAGTTGTGTGGAACAGAGATGACGATAGTAATAACAATCGTTACGTCTTTGTTAAAATCACCCGAACGTCGGAAACTCTTTGAGCAGACATTCGAGAAAGAAACGAAAGGAGGTACAAGAATACCTTCCGTCCTGAATTCGAATCGTGGAGCTAAATCTTTAGTTTGTGGGTGTGTCAGCTACTGCCTCTGTTGATTAATATCTTACTCGAACCAGCCTTACCGCAAGCCCCACTAATATTGCGCTTTCTCGATTACACTTCGCTTCACATTTTACACTGTACGTAGATATAAGGGTGGTGGGGGTTATTTAATACCCACATTTAGTGACGCAAGAATTCCGTTACTTTCTGTCCAGAAATATCGTTCACAAGGGTGGGAACCGATTAGGTTGAACTGACACGGGATATCGAAAAACTGAGAAAGGCAACATACAGTGTCACATCGTTGTCAAACTCGCGGAAGTGTTTAGAAAAAACTAAATCAACAGATATTATAAAAACGAAGAACGAAAGTAAGTTTAAGGTTCCGTCGATATCGTTCCTACATTGTATATTCCTTTATTCCATCCAACACTTATTTATTTTAACAAATATTCACTTTTTCCTCCGTGGTAAACATTGGCCTTCACTCACTGGTAATAGCGTAGCAAACTGCATCTGCTCTCGTATCGTAGCAATCCTTGTAGCTCTTAATGTGCTGGTTCTATTTCGCTAAATTTTGCTTTTAGTCATTGTGCATTAGAAGAAGTTATGCATATAAATAATCAGATATACGTGTTATTAACATATGATATGTATTATTGTGATACATGTAGTGAAGGTACTCCCAACCCACCATTTGCTCTTTCATTTCTGGGTTACGGGAATGTAGAGCAGTAAGACTATTTTCACTATTTATCGATTTAGTGGACGCAAAACATAAACAAAGACTTACTGTGCTTGAGACGTACGTATGTAACCATGTCATTTTGGAATAAATCGGCTTCAACACCAGTGAAGCTATGTTTCAGATGATTATCTGTTCTACTCAACATCTATCTGAACTTCCTTATCATTTCGCTAAAATGGGTACAATACAAGTTATTTAATGCAGCAAAAATAACTCGAGGCTACACAACTTATCATTTTATAGATTTCATTTGTATGTAGCTATCCAATATTTCGTTATAATTTATTCAAATTTTTTGCCATCGAGGCTTAATGCTCTTTCTGGTTGCAGAGGTTATTTCTAACTACTCTTTGTCTCGGTCCACAGGCAAATACTGGATGCAAAGGCAGAATTTCTGTCATTGGTGAACTGATGTAAGTAAACGGTACTACACCAAGGAAGTCAGATCTTTTATGGATATTACTTGTAATGGCGAGAAACTTAGTTGTGCGTCAGTTACATTACAGTGAACTGGTAAAATTTTCCTTTACAAAATATTAATTATGTGACATTCCGTAATCCCTTTTAACTTTTTAAGGGAAAATTAAGGTACACTGACAGGATGTTTATTTGCTGGAACATAGAGAGAGAGCGCGAGAGAGAAAGAGAGGGAGAGAGAGAGAGAGAGAGAGTAATTCAAAATACGACTACTTCCTCCTAAAAAAGCCATAAAAAATTTCCTATCTTTCTTACCCACTGCAAGAATTGCCTACACATGAAGCACGCCATAGAATAAACAGCTTTCTTCCTCGGTGAAGGTTCTACATGCAAAGAGCCATCCCCGTTGCGTCAACTGTCACTGTTTGATAGCACAAAGAAGGATGCGGGCAGGAATGACGGAAAGGAATATTTCAAGCTGAACCAACAAAGCATGCTTTTTCTGATTTCATGGGAGGCAACATAGTTTCATATACGTTTCGGGAACATAGATGCCAGTAGCTACACTCGCACTATGTAAGTAAGTGTGATATTTATCGTGACTTTACACTGTCATCCCAAAAGGCGAGAAGAAAATTTCTCTAACTCTTTCATTTTATGTCAGCTGCTCACCTAAATCCGGATAGCAAAGTTTCTCTCCCACATGTCGTTGATAGAGGAGTGTACATTAGTATGTTACTGGTCTATCATTTTTGACGTAATTTAATATAATTATGTTGGGAGCTATTTGTAAAAACTGATTTCAGTTATTGCTATTTATTTTTTTATCATGTGATCCATGTTTTGTCGTTTCAGTCACATATGATGCTAAGGACTTCTAAGTACTGTAAAACATACTTGCACCAGACTCTGTTAAGTGCCTTTCTTATTCAAGAAACAGTTTCCGAACACACTCCCGACACTTAGAGTATTTTTATTTGAAAAACACACGAGTTATGCACACCTCGGTAACGTAAGTCATGCACATGGCAGATTTCAGAAATGTCTTTCCGCTTACGTTCGATTCCGTTGTGTTGTTCAGCTCTAGGACTTAACATTCTCACACAACTGTATTTATTTCCCTAATAATTGTATTATTTGCATCTGGTATTGTCGCGATACAGTTGTTAATCCGTCAGCCTCCACTCTTCTGGAAATTAATTAGGTTTAGTTTAAGAAATCATGAAAACGGCACCCTCAGAGAAAACTGCGAGAGCCTGTGCTGACAGTCCAGCGCTAAAAATCCATACAGATGTACTATCCGTTTCCACAGCGCTAGTAAAAAAGAAACTTCTGTGTGCGAATGTTTTAAAGTGAAGTAATATACTCGTAGTTTTCAACTGGTGCGATAGTTAAATATTTTGAGATGTAACGGATTAATCGAAAAACTTTATATAAATAACGTTTTATACATACATCTAGTAAATCGCTATGTCGTAATACAGTTTGACTCGAGAATAACTTGATTTTTTTCACTCGTGACACCAATTTGTCACGATAACAGTATGTTGTCAACAGGTTATCTATTGTTTCTCGGGTTTCGTTCGGCGCAGCTACGCAGTGAAGTGAGAGGCATTGTTCCGTCCAGTGAAACTTTCTCTAAACTTCCAAGGTATCACTAAGCAGTTTTATTATAAATGAATGGAACTTTAATAGCATAGAAATATGTGGAAATGCACCGTGACTGAGATGTTGCGTTTACCATTTGTTTACTCAGTTCAGCAACTGATGTATTTGGCTCTGAGCACTATGGGACTCAACATCTTAGGTCATAAGTCCCCTAGAACTTAGAACTACTTAAACCTAACATCACACACACCCATGCCCGAGGCAGGATTCGAACCTGCGACCGTAGCAGTCCCGCGGTTCCGGACTGCAGCGCCAGAACCGCACGGCCACCGCGGCCGGCAACTGATGTATTTATTTACACTCGTATTAATAACTTGCGACTGTACGATTGTCGGAACTTAACTTCGTCTAAGACCTATACACACATACCGTATAATTCAGAAAGCGTTTCAAAATCTCCTTCCATAGGTGCATTACGTTATTTAATTACAGTTGATAACTGATACGTGTTATATGCTTTGTTTGACTTTCGTAGACGTATCACGCAATAAGAGATAGCTTTTGGATTAATATTTTAGAGTATTATTTTCCACTTTCCTTTCATTGGCTTTTTGACGGAAGAGGTACGTTGGAAAAGTGGCTGTAATACTGTGTATGATAGTTGGAAAGTTCATAGTGCGTCGCACTAGGAAAATAGGTTATACTGTTTGTTTCAGCCCATGTTGTACCACAGCGTATGAAGTACATCATACACGCTTCCTGCGTACAAGCTGAACTCTAAAGTGGTATTCTGACTCTTCATAACTCACTTCAAAATTGCTGAGGCACCACGAAACACGATATTTCCTTTTCAAGTGGCATATTAATCATAGTAATTGAATGAAAACGTTTTATACTTCCATGAAATATCATTTACAAAATACAAAATATTATATTTTAACTCCGATCCTCGTTTTTGGAGATATTTAGAAGTTCTTTCGGTTTTAAGTAATATAATTTTCAGTACCGACAAATGTCGCACATTTTTATCGTTTTGAAAACACAGTGAAGCCGACCCAGTAATTTACTTTTGACCAAAGATAAGCAACAAAAAAGAAGGAAAACAATTTAAATGTCAATTTGCTGTTACTGTCTCGCGTATTATTGACTGTAAAAAAGAACCTCCACACCACCGTTGTGCGGAGTTTTAGGAGTTTGGAACTTAATTTCATTAACAGTTGTCCTCTGCAGTATTAATTAATTCCAGCGCAGTCATATCTATTACTGCTAACCATTGCACAGTTCGATGTAATGAAAAGCAAAATGTGAAATTTTTTCGAATGTTGACCCTCAACCGACAAGGTTTTTCTAAAAAACAAAATGTTTTTTCTAAAAGTCTAAAAACTAACTCTTTTATTAAACTCTATATGATCCAGTATGAATATTATTAACTAGGAATTGTGGTCTCCAAACGTCTCCCTTTACAGTATCTCACACATGATGTATCTTAACTTCATCGTTCAGCACTGCATTTCTCAAGGAGAAAGACATCCAGATGCTGCTTGTAATCAGCTCTACAATTTTAGTTCAACGTGTATTATAATTATTACTCCCTAGTGATTTTTGCACAAAGCGACCCATATTACAGCAAAATCAAAATTTGATGACTGACTGTCTTTAACTCGTGCTGCATGAATTGTGTGCTCTCATTTTGAATCATTTAAAAAACAAGTGTAAGGTTTTCCGTTGGAAGACAGCGTGGGAGGAACGCTCAGAATGCTGTTATGCGTTATAATGTAATTCGTTCTTATGCGTCATAGCTTTTTGTGCGTAATAAGGAACTATACGTTTCTCGGGAAAAATGAAATTCGAAAAAAATACGTTAGGATTTTGTGACATGACACCCTGTGTAATAGTGTTGTTGACGGAAAGACGCTTTCGGTATTGCCATCATAAACTTAGTAACGACCTCTCGTTCTTAGACATGCTGTGGATCAGATGCACGCGTACTGGTCCCACTTTACATCAGGCCAGCAGCACAACAAAAAAAGTGCGACGTGGAAAATCCAAAAAGAACTTCGCGCGCCGCCCCATTTTTATCACTACACAGCGGAGCGTGGTTTCTGTTTTGTGTGATTCCCATTGTGGCAGTTAAATAATGCTCAGCGGGTGTTTTAAAAGCTCGTTAATAACATTCAAAAGTTAATCCAATAACCGCTCAGTATGATTTTGGCGGCAATTAAAGTTGCGTTTTAATTCCCCTTTGATAATTAGCAGCTAAGCATGCACCGCCAGCTGATTAGCCCCGCTATTCGCTCGCCGGACAATCTGTTTATCAGCGCAAACATGATTACGTAGCGCGCCGACCGCCCCTGTATTAACGATGGCACAAAGTTATGCTTCAGCCGCAACTTTTTGCTCAAGATGCGTGCCTACCCCATTTTCCTTCTTTTTTTTCGCAGATGTGTTACTTCCGCTACAAACATTGGTATTCTATTGCTGTGTAATATTTACAACGTTTCATTGGCTGATACATTCGCTTTTTTTGCTGCCGATCGCTTTTTCTTCGTTTATGTAGTGCACCGAGTCAAACGAATAGCTTTTGCCGGTCCTTTCTACGTTTATTCGAAGTACTATAAGCTAAAATCAACTGGTAGCAATGTAGTTGTTTTATATCTTTTTACAACTATTTACGTACCTGAAAATGGTCAAAAATACTTGTTATTAATGTGACTACGTTCTGGGCACCTTTCTTAATGTTTTAACTTCGAATTTCCTGGCAGCTTAAAACTAGGGCATTACTGGGATTTGAATGCTGTTTCCACCTTTGGAAGTCTTCTGTGTTTCTAATTTATAATTCGTTCTTAATTTTGGACTTCTGTTAGAACGAAATAAATATACGAAATGTGACTTCAACCTTACATGCAATCCAGAGAAATGAACAGGTAGGAAAATTTTGAAAATGTTCTTTCTGCGTGGAGCTAAAGTGGTAACTTATTTACAAGGAGCTACTATCTGCAGTTGTTATAACACAGATTGAACCACCTGTAAGAACAAACTTGCAACTAAGTAAGATGACTAATCAACAGTATATTATTCTTTCACTCACACGTGGCTCAGTGTTGACATCCCGACCGCATTTCAGCCACTGCCGTTAATAACGTTTGCCATCAGCGCCTCTACGTAAATGTCGAATTCAGATACCGTACAAAAATTTATTTGCAGCTGGTATCGGAAATATTTAAATTTATTCCTTGATTTACTTTACTTATTTTTATTTTATTAGACCTACGTCTGTAAGTCACATATTAATGCAGCATTTGATTCCGTAATATATAATAGGAAATCATAAAAGACAAAGATCTAAAGTATCGAATTACAAAATGTTAGTAATAGTAACGATAATAATTGTTATTACTGTCTAGAATTTTACTTCAGACTGAAAACTTGATAATTTTGACCAGGAACTATCGGTTTCGAACGACTCCATTCGCTTGGAATGATTGGGAAAACATGGAAAATTCAAATCAATGCCACTGCACTACATATATATTGGTTGTTCCACAATTTCGTGTTACAGGATTCTAGGGTTGTGGAGGGGATAAGGAACCTATGTCGGAAATGTATCGCCTTGATGTAAAACAAACTCAACATCGGATCACTTCCGGCGGGCACACAACGCAGACAATGGGCCCTTTGTCTTCTACAGGATCCCATGGCCTGAGCATGAGTTTCGAGCCGGCAAAATGATGTTAAGTAGGACGCCTTTTTCAAAGTGCAGGGCGCGGCAAGTCCGTGGAGCACCATAGTCATCTATCCTAGTTGCGAACGTAGCAGTTCCTCGAAAGCGATGTAGTCGGACGAAAAAGGTATGTGAGGTTATAATAAACAACAGGGGCAGAAGACGGCGCCCTATTCTCAGTTTGTGTGTGTACCGTGAAGTGAGGGATCTGAAAGTGATTCGATCTTCTAACTCATTTTACATCAAAACTGTACATTTTCTAACAGGCGTTTCTTATCGAACTTTATCTGCAGATAACTGTGAAACACCCTGTGTATTAAACAATTTACATTTTGAATATCCTGTTTCTTCAGCATCCTCAACGACATTGCTGTAAATAGACAAAATAATGTATACATCTTTTCTCTTTTTTGTTTGCATCAAACGAAACTGCACGTGATAAAATATTCACCGATTCTTCATGATCAATGGTACGCCGTGTTTCGATCTGAGGAAACCGTTATCTTCCTCCATGATTTAATATTTTACACTTCAATTTGCAACGTTTTCCAATTCTTGGGCTACTGCGACTGACTGACGTAGCTCAAGCTGCCTTTCTTTGTTACAATATGCGTTATAACTTTTGTGCCCTGTCTTTTCTGACAATTATCGATTTTCATAGGCGCTGAGCTGAATTCATCTTCGAGGAAACATGACAAATTACATCAGATGCGCTTTTAGTCGGAGTCACAGTGAAGATAATGTTAAAGATTTTTGGTTTGTGGGGGCTGAACTGCGCGGCCATCAGCGGCCGTACAAAGTCCCAAATTTTGCACAGTCCAATTTTTACACAGTCCTATCTAGCCACTGTCACGAATGATAATGTAGATGAAATGATGAGGCCGGCCGGTGTGTTCGAATGGTTCTAGGCGCTTCCGTCTGGAACCGGGCGACCGCTACGGTCGCAGGTTAGAATCCTGCCTCGGGCATGTATGTGTGCGATGTCCTTAGGTTAGGTAGGTTTAAGTAGTTCTAAGTTCTAGGGGACTGATGACCTCAGATGTTAAGTCCCATAGTGCTCAGAGCCATTTTTGAAATGATGAGGACAACACCAACACCCAGTCCCCAGGCAGGGAAAATCCCCAACCCGGTTAGGAATCGAACCCAGGACCGTGTGATCCAGAGGCAGCAACGCTAGCCACTAGACCACGAGTTGCGGACACAGCGAAGAAATAATCTGACTTTCAAACTAATGCTGAACATAATGCTAAGTAATCCATTCCTTCCTCTTCTGTTATCGAATGCACATTATCCAGACACAATGAATAAAATATAGTACATCTTACAATAATTTAGCCTACTGCAAATTAGTTTTAAACGTACATCTTATTCTTGTTGTACACAATCTGGCGTTCACTACATAAAAACTAGCACAGCCAACAAAAGCGTTACACTACCTACAGTGTAAAATACCAATTTCACTATTGACAGAGACAAAATTCTTGTCTAAGCGACTTTCAGGCAATTTCATTATCACAATAAGCTACTATCGCGCCATAATATGTTGAAATATATTCGTAAACATGAGACACCTATAAACTCTCCAGAAATATAATTCTGTGGTATTCCGTGATACCCCTAACTAGCGTTAGTGATGTGACATAAAGTAATTTCGTTTTAAGACTTGACAGATTCACAGAACTGCCTCCTGAGCTCGACACTAATGAGACGTCGAAACACAAATCCACGAAGTCTGTTGCCGACCACTGAACCGCACCAAGCGATGCAGTGAGGGGAAACTCTGTTTCCCTTATGATAAGCTCTTCGAAACAGACCGAAAATACACCGAAGGTGTTTAGTTTTAAATGCCCAAATGTTATTCGACACTTTCAGGTTTGTAGTATTAACTATTCTTATACGATCCCTGTGGCTCGCCTTCTGGCCAGACACTCTTACCGGGTATGAGGAATAGTTGAGTTGTGAATCTGTAACATGTCATTTCTTGGCGATCTGTGTGTGTTCGTCCTGTTCGGTAATGTAGTCATCTCAGCGAGTTGTCGGCTGCAGAAGGAAAGGTGTTTTTGTTTGTCCTGGAGAGGACGTGGTAGAACTTCCCTAATCCTCCGAAACTGGTGGCGGTCGGAGCCGACTATGCTAACCTTAATGACGGCAGGTGTTTACCGACACTTGTTACAGAAATAGGTCCTGGCAGGAAGCAGCACCTTACAGATGCTCTGTTACTGAGAGCAGCAAATGGCGAATGAAAATGTCTGCATTCTACACATTCGGATTGGTTGGAAGACTTGAGTGAAAGAGAGTTTCATGGAGCGGTTTGGAGGTTGGCGAAATCGGGAAGAACCTTGGAGTGATAGTAGAGATTAAAGTATATGGAAAAACTGGTGTTTCCAGAAATGAAATGGAAACATCAACATAAGCAGAAGAAGAGGAAGCACAGTTTGAGCCACCTTCATATTAGAATTCCTGTCGGACGTGGAGAAATCAATGCTGTCCATTTTTTTTTTTTTTAAGCACGATATCAAACTGCTTAGCAAACAATAGCGTCTGATGTTTCTTACGTCCGACCATTGTGAGTCAACGTCTCTGTGACTGTCAAATCATTGCCATCATTAACTACAGACTTTCAACCAAATCACAATTTCAGTTCTCTGTAGCATTTACGATTAATTATATTGCACAAAACATGTGTTCTGTTGGTCATATTTGATGAAGTATTCCCTTTTAAACCATAACGTAAACCGTTACGCCTTTTAATACTTTCTCACGCATAGTAAGATAGACTGAAGTGGTTCCATTTGTCCTTTCATCAAGCGTCAAATAGCAGCTGTTGATGTAATGCAGTCAGCAGACTGGGAGCGGTTTTTAGCCGATTTTTCACACTTGTTTAGGAGAATGTGGGAGTGTCTCTACTTTAGAAACACAACTCACTAACAGTTGACAGATGAAAACACAAAAAAAGCCTACGACATAATTTACTGACAACTGACGTACATTATAGACTTCACATTGTATTAAAGTGACGAGAAATACAAAATGGAACAAGGAATGTGGATGAATTTCAGTGTAATGTTATGGAAGAATAGGCCCATCGTATAGTTCAAGACGAATGACATAATATAAGGAGGAGTAAAAAAAAGAGTAGAAACCCGTAGGAGACAGCGTAAGGACAAAAATCAGGGTGGACTACACACTAAGGAATTTGATTAGTATAATTAAAAAAATCAATGCATAACAGTATGTTTATTAGGGATTAGTGAAGGCGAGGAGAACAGAAATACTTAGGGATTCAGGCTCAATGAGAAATAGTGGTTGCATAAAAGCAGTAAACAGAATGGCTTAAATTAAAGCACGTACTGAATCATTTCAGCAGAAGAGAGGCAATTCAGCGCAGCATTCAAACTAAGACTGTGATTCCTCGTCCCACAGAGGTCTCTTTTACTGCAGACCACAAGAGTTTAATGTACGTTGCACTGTCTGAACAAAGGGAAAGAAAGGTAGCATGAAAAGTATTCTTCATCTGAGTATCCAGAATCCACGTGGTCTCTTCATAAATGCTGTAGTTATACAAGTACTGTTGTTGAAGCTCATAAAATGAATTCTTTCGCTTCCATATGTGTTTAATTTTGTTCTCTGAAATATCCTCTGTGACCTCAGAATTGCATATCCTTTTCTGTTTTGTTAGTTGCACGATGAAATGAGGTTGTTATACTTTTATTCTCCTCATCCATTTCTCAGTTATATAAGTATGTGTTAGATTCTCGTACACTTCACAGCTACTTTCGTCTTTGGTCGTAATTTACCTGTCAGCTTTGTATTTGTTGAATATTTTTCAAAATGTTGTAGCATAATCAAGCAGAAAAATGAAAGGACATAGAATACGTTCCTTTCATGCCACAATTTTTATCAGTAGGACAAGAACGAAATGAATACGCTAGTGTGGAAACGCGTTGTAGGCGTTGTCGACTTTGCAGTACCTAATCTAGCTACTTTCTTTCGTATGGTTCCCTGATGTATTGCTTATTTCTGCATCCGCATGCTCTAACATTTTGATCCTTAACTATGCACTACTTCTTTTTGGGATTAAATACCCTTCTTGATGCCAAGTAATGTCAGTTGAAGATGGGTCACGTCATGTACATAAGTAGTCGGTAAAGTGTTTCGTATGAGATTTTTCAAGTTTTAACTGTTCGCATTTTATGTTTACAGAGTTGGATACCAACTCTGTAATAGCCTAAACAGGTGCGAGCGAGCTCGCACAAAGCACTCCCAGCCTGACTGCTAGGTGAGACGATCGTTCGTTAATGTAGTGGGCGGACTAGATTCGGGTCAAACTCACCTCCCCTTCTCGAGATTGAGTGCGCATACGAGAGTCCGTTTGCATTCATGAAGACATCACTGTAGCTGATCCACACAATGGTTGGCCGTTGCTTATTATCGATTACGGTTATCGTGAAAACCGATCCTCTGGAGATCTTTAGCATGAGCAAATTACTTATTAATCTGTGATAATGTAGAGCAAAACTTTCATATCATGTAAGTCTTAAATGTAATGGAGCAATAACACTTGCTTTTTTTCCTATACTCGGATCATTAATGTCCGCAGCTCGTGATCTAGTGGCTAGCGTTGCTGCCTCTGGATCAAAGGGTCCCGGGTTCGATTCCCGGCAGGGTTGGGGATTTTCACTACCCGGGGATTGGGTGTTTATGTTGTCCTCGTTATTTCCTAATCATCATCATTCGTCACAGTGGGCAGTTTGGATTGGGTAATAATTGGGACTTTGTACGGGTGATGATGACAGCGCAGTTGAGCGCCCCACAAACCAAACATCATCATCACCATTGGATCATTAATAACGGAGGGACTTGTCAGTCAGACAGTTGTTTACAGAGCAGTTACCACAGCAACAACCAATCAGAGAGTGAGTTTGGTTTCTCCTCCCTTTCTTTTCATCACTGTCTTATTCGTAGCTGCCTCAGGAGCCAGTGATGAGTCAATTATGGACGACGCTCATGGTCGGCAACGTAATAACTACGACTAGTTTTCGTAGTGCACCGTGTTCCATGCAAATGCATCCGTGCATGTCTAAAGGATATCTGCATCGAACTACACGGACTCTTGTCAGATGCAGACGCTGCACTGATTTATTTCATGCCTAAGCAAGGCAAAATGACGAGAAATTATTGTCTCTCCCTCTGCGGGAATCACACGAACGGTGTGCGAGTACTGTGGGACGTAGACACTGTGATATATGGAAGTTTGAGTCCGTCCGGAAGGTGTGCACGGATAGCCGAAGCGGTTAAGGGGACCTCTTGCGATAAGCAGGAAAGCCGCTCTCGAGATCCGTTCCGGAACAAATTTTCGTGTACCTGTAGTAAACCCGCAGCTGATGTATTATCGTATTCGCAGTTTGCGAATACATTTCGTAATTTAATACGGCTGTAGGTCGTTAGCAGCGTCTGTTCCTTCAGACATGCATGCATTTCTGAAAGACATTTGCATCAAACTATACAGATACTGTCAAATACAGGGGCTGCATTAGCTCTCATTCCATCGGACGCCACTTTGGCGACTTTCTTGTCCCTAAACTTCCTCAGCTGTCCAATCCGGGTTAGAGGACCTACAGGTTAACGTGGATTCCGAACGACTCCTCACATCGCTGAGAGGTGAAGGTTAGATTGAAGCGGGCTGAAAATTTAAGTGATACTGCCAGGACTCTACCCCACAGCTTTCGGTTTCGCGTCACTCGTTTTACCACTAGACCACCAGGCCAAACAGCTATCGAGGTGCGACTGAGAGTTCCCATTCTGCCAGCGCCCCTCTGCACAGTCTGTAAGAGCACTGCCCGCGAAACGCAAGGTACGACTTCGAGCTACTGTCCGGCAGACAGTTTTAATGTGTCAGCAGGTTTCATAGCATCACACACTCCGCTTCAGAGTGAAGGGTTTATTCCGGAAACAACCCTCTTCAACTGTCGCCTCCTTTGCATCCACTCGACAAACAACGTGGTTTGCTGGTTTTCAGATACTGTTTTGTCTGAACATCGAGCGAGTGGAAGCCGAGATATTTCATCACTGTGCGCTGTGTGGTCGCTACTGACAAACTTACAACTGCTGAGGACGATAGCCAAGAGAGGTCTGTCGGCTTACACTATTCCTTGAGGATAACATTTCCGGCTCTGTGAGGCTGATAGCTCTCGAATATGTTTTATAAAGGGTCATCGGATGATTAAAATAAGTACAGTGTAATGTAGGAATGTGGCAAGTGATTAACACATGTCAAAAGTCTGACAACTTAACCATGAAAAACACCACACATACGTACCTCCTCGCTACTTCACTGTTAGCACTACACATGATGGTGTGTAATGTTCTCCAGGCATTTGCAAACTCTACCATCGGACTTCCACAGGCTATAACATTCATCACTCCAAATCACTCGTTTCTAGTCATCCACAGTGCCGCGTCATCGGTCTTTACATCACTTCAAGCGTCGTTCAGCTCTGAGTACAGAAAAATGGGCCTTATGAGAGTTGGTCAATCATTGGACACCCTTCATTTCAACTTCCTACGTTCAGTCATTTTGCTAGCTAGATTGCTGGTACCACTTGAGAACTCACGAATGATGTCTTCCGCTGATTCCATGCGAGATTTTGCAGCCACCCTTACCCGTGCTCGACGAGCCTAGTCCGTCACTTCATAAGGTCCCCCATGGTCTTAGTTTAACTGTGGTTCTTCCTTCGCGTTTCTAGTTTACGACCGCATCACCAACAGTCCACTTCTGCAGCTTTAGAAGGGCTGAAAAGTCCCTGATGGATTTGTTGTTGTGGATTGGCAAGAGAGCCAACCCACTATGAGAGGAAGCCGGAAGGCACGCGTTTTAGCTCACGCAGGCTGGCGTGAGGTCTGGAACAGGTCAAGGAAATTAGACTAGCAAAAAAGGACGTAGCTGTGGAATACTTAACTTTAATCCATAAATGGTGAACATCGCTCTTGACGGTACATGTTTTACAGCATCAATAGTAACTGGTAATGGCGCCTTGCTAGGTCGTAGCAAAGACGTAGCTGAAGGCTATGCTAACTATCGTCTCGGCAAATGAGAGCGTATTTTGTCAGTGAACCATCGCTAGCAAAGTCGGCTGTACAACTGGGGCGAGTGCTAGGAAGTCTCTCTAGACCTGCCGTGTGGCGGCGCTCGGTCTGCAATCACTGATAGTGGCGACACGCGGGTCCGACGTATACTAACGGACCGCGGCCGATTTAAAGACTACCACCTAGCAAGTGTGGTGTCTGGCGGTGACACCACATTTGTTACTCAGGTGACATTATGTTACTAATCAACGTTCGAAGTCACGAAGCTCTCCTGATAGGCCCACTCCTCGGTTAGCTCTTCTCTACTGAAAACACAATTCTTTTTTGGTATTTTTTGCCCAAAGTGATCGCCTTGGCGATTTTTCTTATGCGATAGCAATGTATGGGAAGTAGTTTCACTTTAATGTGTATTCGCTTGCAAAGTGACTTGGGCTCACTGTGGGTCCTTGAGTCCTTTGAGGATGTTGGTTAGGTAGTTGTACGAGTGATTGACAGTAACTATTTACATGTAAGATACCGTATAACTGAACATTGCATCATCTTTGATGGTCCTGTGGGGGTGCAATAATGGCTAGTGGCATCTTGTCTTTGTGCCAGTGTCGTGGGAGGGCCTGGCTTACATTTGCAAGTTGGCGGACATTTCCCCGATACTCGTGTAAGTTTTGAAAAAGACGAGTTGTCTAGTCTTTTATCTTCTCAGTAACGTATTTTTCTCCAATCAGCTCATATACTTATCTCGTCCTGGCCCACCTTGGGGCGCCTATGCTCCACTTGAAGCATCTTTTTTGTAGCGGTTGCAGACTGTGTTTATTAGAGTCACGTGTTTTTCCCCAAGGCGTCGAGCCGTACAGCAGGGAGGACTGTATCGTTGCTCCATAACCTTTTAATGACAACACAATGTTCGCTTCCTTTTATACTTGCGAGTCCACCTCTCATGACATCTAGCGGTGGGTTGCTCATTATATAGCGGTGTCCCGATACCTTTGATAAGATAGTGTACGTTAAAGTAAAGCAATGCACATACTTAGAAGAGAAGACCCAACATCACTGTCTCATCGAAGATTTACCACTGGAATGTTATAACAGTGAACTATACACGTAGGACGGAACGCAGTTTAAGCAATATCTAAATTTTGTGAGAAAGACTGATTACAGATTTAGATTAATCTGAAGAGCTGTAGGGAATCTGAGTATCATCGACAGAGGAATTGTTTACTAATCGCCAGTCCGACGATTCTAGAGAATTGTTCTTTAATTTTAGATCGCTTCCAAGTTGACTTAACGGAAGAGAGAGAGAGAGAGAGAGAGAGAATTGAGGGAAGAGCTGCGTAGTGTCTCACGAGCTTGTTAAATAAGCACTGGAGCTTCTCAGGAAGTTCAGCGAGCTACTTTGGGTGACTCTTCAAAGAACGCTATGACGCATATAACGGGTTATTGACCACGTTCAGAGAAGACCAGTCGAAAAACCTGTTACGTTCACCCCTCATAAATCCAGGAATTCTTGCTGTATGGACGGACCGAGGATCATTCCAATCATACACCATGGCAGGAGGAAAAAATGAAATGATTGGGAGGCCCCGTCCGGGGAAGTTCGGCTGCCGGGTCCAAGTCTTATTTCAGGTGACTGGCCACATTGAGCGACTTGCGCGTCGGTGATTATGAGAACAACACAATACCCAGTCCACGGGAGGCCTGGAATCAAACCCGGACCCGCTGCGTAGTAGGCAAGCATGTCACCACTTTTTATTTAATCTCATTTTGTTCGTCATTGGTCGTTGTATGTGCTGGGGACGGACATCCCATGACGCTTGTTCAAGTTCATCGTTGATCCTTCACTCAGTTTTTAATTACAGAGGGCAGCTATCCCTCTGACCGAACACGCTGAGCTGCCACGCCGGCAATTCAGCTAAGCAGGCGGTCTGTGGAAGGAGGAAACAAAGTATCAGTGATGCTGGACGTAACCTCCTTCATTCATTTTCAGGGGTTGCAGAAAACAGACTGTTAAGCTACGATGGGCGAGATAGTGGCAAAGACTCATAAAGTGAACCACTATGGTTCGAGTCTCGACTCGCAGCATGTAGGTTTTAAGTGTGCAGTTACTGTATGTGTCTGTGAGTGAGTGTGTGTGGGCAGGGGGTTTGTATGTGTGTGCGTCTGTCGGATTTATTGTAGCAAAAGTAAATATATCAATAACATGAAAAGTTTTATGATGGCATAATGATACTTCAATTAATTTGAAACAAATAGCCCTAAGGCGGCTTATCTTTCATCTCTTCACAAGCTTTCCGTAGTGATTCGTCTGACTCCTTAATACTTTAGCAGGTTATATTACTAAATAGCCCGCATGGGAAATCAAAGCATATCGTCGACTACATCTTGTTCTGTCAGTTCCTAAGGTTGTATTTATTTAACTTAGCCACACTCAGATTTAGAAAAAAAGTATATTACATATTTAGACACAACACCTTTTCCAGCTAAAGGTACAATTTATTAATGAACTTTCACATTACAGGAAGTTCAATACACAAATTTTTAGTAGTCAGTCCTGTACTATGCTGCCAACCAGTCTACGTAAATATTGTCCAACCACACTAATATACGTCAACAGCTCCTATAGTTTCATCGAATGATAAAATCGTAGAAACATGTATCAAGAAAAGCTACGTAAAGATTCCTCAAAGTTTATCCACGGTGTGGCTGTCAACTGCACTCTTCGGTGAAAACGTTTTTGTGGCTGCCCTTTGAGAACTCTGTAGCAGATAGGATAGAATTTTAAGCTCTCGGCATTGAAGTCTCCAGCACCCTTACAAAAAAATACACGGTGGTTTCAGAGCAGCAGCTGCATTTTCTATTGCGGAAGACCACTTAATACGGCGTCCCTGGTGCAACACGAGCTACAGGAAGTGAACATAAGAGCAGGCTATCTGACGACTTAACGGCTGAAACCAGTCAAAGCCGATACATCTTTTAAGAACTGCCACTGCAGTAAGGTTGTTTTGTAAGTGAGAAAAAAATTTAACTAATACGTAAAACACTATCATAGCCACACCCACACCCACACACATACACACACACTTACACTGGTCGTAAATGTATACTACTTCAGGTATAAAATATAATATGATAAAATTAGAAAAAAATGCTCGATACGAAAATTTTCAAAAAGAAACTGAAGTGTGTGACTGGCTGACTCTTTGTCGAAAAACGATTAAGCCAGTTTTCTTCAAAACAGTAGAAAATTGAAAAATTAAAAAAATAAATTAAGTAAAACCTGAAGCATTCCAAAATGCTACTGATTGCAGACATTTCTGAGAACCTTAAAACAACTAAAAACTTCAAGCTAAAAGTGGTAGCTCGAGTCCAGACAGTAGTACAAAAGTATCTAAAACACACATCACATTCGTCTCGTAGTCAGTTAC
Organism: Schistocerca cancellata; assembly: GCF_023864275.1. NCBI lineage: Eukaryota > Metazoa > Arthropoda > Insecta > Orthoptera > Acrididae > Schistocerca > Schistocerca cancellata. Next base: position 403,902,195 of record NC_064631.1, read on the forward strand.
AACAGCGCGCAGGTCTCCACGTAAATTTAGGTTCTCTCAACAGAAAATGAAATGCACTCCACTAAAATATGACGTAGCTCAATATGTCACAGACCTTAGAAAGGGGTGGGTTTCCCCGCCGGAGCAAAACGACCAGTGTAAGGGACGAAGTCCTACATGCAGACTGCTGACTGATGCTTCATCCAGTCTCTGTGCCAGGAGGAGGAACGCCACGGTCGGTTGCCTGAATTCGAGGTGCACTGTTTGTTGACAGTTGACAGGTACGCAAAATTAGTTGGAGACCTAATGAAATAACAATATAAACAAATCATGGCAAGGCTCTTCTCGTTCGCCTTACGTCTATTAATCTCGCACAAAACTCCAGAGGAATTTCAAACCTCTCGGGTCCACGGCTTCATTGACATCAACGAAAACACTCACGGTCTCTTCGCAGTGGAATTGATAAACGCTGATTTTTGGTCTAGCAGTGGATCAATGGGTGGAGGTAATCAAATAGTTTCCTCAATTATGCACAGGTACAACTAGCTATGAAATTAAATTCAAGGCTACAGTAAATTCTTGAGTAAAAGCGCAAGTTGGTTTTGCTGTAACCACTTCAACGTAATTCAGTAAAAGCTACTCCAGATTCAAAGACAGTAATAATAAACACAAAACAAGATAAAATTGAAGTGTAGCCGCGCGGGATTAGCCGAGCGGTCTGAGCGCTGCAGTCATGGACTGTGTGCCTGGTCCCGGCGGAGTTTCGAGCCCTCCCTCGGGCATGGGTGTGTGTGTTTGTCCTTAGGATAATTTAGGTTAAGCAGTGTGTAACCTTAGGGATTGATGACCTTAGCAGTTAAATCCCATAAGATTTCATACGCATTTGAACTTTTTTTTTTTTTAACTGAAGTGAGTTTTGTCTGACAGACGTCAGGAAGGGAAGCACGATGGTAACATTAAATTTCACCCGACTCAAACTCGCGACTCCACAACAGTGATTGCAGTCATTCTTGTAATATAAATACCATTGCTGTACTACGGTGCCAGGCCCAGTGGCCATGGAGAACGTAACCGTGAACTTATTACAGTTTATTAAATTCATTGTGACCTATACCGACAGTGCTGCCCGTAAATATCATCCTATTTGGCGGTTTGACTGAAATCTGTGGTAGATCAGACGACAAAGATAAAACTGGAGCACATCGGACAGTTTGGATAATGCCGTGTCGCGGAGTGAAAAGAGATGACGCCTACTGCTTCGACGCTTTTAAAAATATCGCTTCATTTTATCGCTAAGAATACCTCCAGTAGATAGAGCTTTGTAACAAATAATACTCTGTTGCTGTCCTCCATCTCCAACAGAAGAAAATGCAGTCATACCTGCTGCAGTTTCTTCTATTCGTGTCTTTAGGACTGCATGATACATTTGAAATATCATGTTTTGTGCTTACATTTAAAAATATGTACATGCTGACAGACAAAGAGAAATCACGGAAGACAAAAAACAATTAAAAACGATCAGCGGTCGACAAAACTGATCGTTACTGAATAAAAACAAATGAGTCGTGTAGTACGATTCGACTGCCACCTACCGCCTTGCCACAGTAACAATTGTTGTTACTTTCTTCAGAACTCAAATAAACCAAATTTTAATTTTATGGAACAACTGCGATGCGCTTTCCGTAAGGCCGCGAAGCTCATGGAAGCGGAGGCGTGCAGTTTGAAAACAACTGCGCTACCAAATCAATAGAGTCCGGATACCCCCTTAGCAAAGTGCAATTCATCTCTAGATGTCACTAGAGACGAATCTGTCAGTATAAAAGGAGACGTGGAGTATAGTGTTGTCAGTAGTGAAGCAGTAAGAACAGAATGCGTCGGTCAGAATAGATCGAACGTGGACTATAGTCCGATCCACAAACGATGGCGGTTCGCGCATGTCGAGGCACGGACGGGGAAGGCATTGTTGGCGAGTCCAAGTGACTATTGCGGTACGTGCATGCTCGCGATTTCCGCTTAAAGGAAGTGTATATATCCTGTAAATTATGCCTCTCGCTTGCTTATGCAGAGTTTATCAGTTACCACCACCATCAGCGATAACAACTCGAAGCAAATGAAATAGAAATTCACTAAACAACTCTCTACGACCACGTTTAATGCTCGCATTAGCTATGGCATTCGGAGCAGAACGCGCAGAACACTGTCAGTCGGAGTATCCGTGACGTAGGTGCGAGAACAAGACCAAATTCGACCGCCATCGATCGAGACTTCAACTACAGTGATAGGATATCACCTGAGAAACAAACCCATCAGGGATATTTCAATCCGTTTATAGCTGCCCGAGAAGACTATTGTTGATGTCATTATGGAGTGGAAAAGCCAAGGAACAACCACTCCTAAACGAATACTAGGCATACCTTACGTACTGATGGCAGACCATCGAGCGTTAAGAAAGAGGGAATCCATAGTGCTGTAAACAATCCAGCTAGCGCAATGGCTGTGCGTAGCGACTTAAGAAGAATGGGGTACTATGTCGGCCAAGCAGCTCTGTGTTGGTATAAAGAGCGACGCCTCTGAATGACTGGAAACAAGTGATTTGAGTGATGAATCACGCTATAACCTCTGATAATCCGAAGGAAATGTTTGGCCTTGGGGAAGCCTGGGGAACGTTACCTGCCGTAATGTACAGCGTCAACAATAAAGTACGGACATGGTGCTGTTACGTTATGGGAGCATTTTCCGTAGTTAGTGTCTGGTTTTCTTATTAAGCTTAAGAAAAGGCTAAATGGAGAAAACAATGGCTCTGAGCACTATGGGACTTAACATCTGTGGTCATCAGTCCCCTAGAACTTAGAACTACTTAAACCCAACTAACCTAAGGGCATCACACACATGCATGCCCGAGGCAGGATTCGAACCTGCGACCGTAGCGGTCACGCGGTTCCAGACTGAAGCGCCTAGAACCGCACGGCCACACCGGCCGGCGGCTAAATGGAGAAAAGATGAACACATTTTATACTATTTTTATTATTTACTGTAGAGGAACAGCACAGATACGATGATTTTTTGTATCAGCATGGAAAAAGACCGTCGCGTAAAGCAGCATATGTGAGACAATGCTTTGTAGATAATAATATTCCTGAAATGGACTAGCCTGCTCACAGTTCAAACTGAACTCAGTGAGATGAGTTAGAACGTCGACTTCAAGATCTATCTCTAGTGACCTCGCTGTACACGGTGCGTTAACTCATAACCTTTTTTCTTCAATTCTTTCGCTCCAAATCCCACCGTGGAACATCACTACCTTCCCATGTTTCAGCTCTTGAGGAAAATTCAGTTGTCATACCTTCAGAGTCATAAAAGTATCTCCATCAGAGCTGAAGCCATCACGAAGGCGCAGGTTGTACACACCCCACATTAACGTCCAGGTGTCCAGAGCCTTTTGATAAGATAGTGTATTTTCTGGAAAGAAAAATCACACGCGCATCTGATTTTCTGCGTATTGTGAGACTTCGAAGTCTCTCCCGTTACAAGATGTGAGGGTAGGAGTGACGAGAAGCTGTAGTCTTTGTCCTTCCTTCGTTCCCTCGTTAGCAGCGAAATTCGCACTCGGACATTATGAACGCCAGCCACCTCGGCGCTGGGCCACTTCTGGAGCCGGGCCCTGTGCCGGTCTGGAGCACGCCGTTGTGCGGGCTGTGATGTGACGGGTTGGAGGTGGTGGGAAAGGGGAGGGGGGAGGGACGCCGAGTGTTTCTTGGCGCCCAGCCCGCAGCCGGCACCTCGTCGTGACACGCTTACGTCAGTCGCACGCCGCCGCGGCCCCCGTCTGCATAAATAATGACGGGCCGAGCCCGCTTCCGCTGCCCCCTGCCACCCCCTGTTCCTCACCACCCTACTTAACCGCAAACACCCGTCTCTGCAGCCGTTCATAAGCTTCTGCAGCAATCTTATTCACTCAGCCTCGCCAATGTTTACCTATCGTCTTACACTACCTCCATGCGGCAGTTGTACCTCATTGTCCGTCCGGTGGTATTCCTACGTTGTCATTATTAGATCTCCGTCTGGACAAGTTAAATCTGGCATTCACTGCACTATATGAAGATTTCCCACAGTGCGACGATGGATTCAATCTGCGTACTGTCCCTTAGAAAAGCTGTCAGACAATTCCAGTGCTTGTTTTTCTATTAAGGGGGGATGTATGCAAAATCTGGTCAAAATTTTTTAATTTTTTGCCACCAGATAGTTCTGTAGCATGTTAGAAATATTATCTCCAATTTTCAGAGTTTAATTAGTGCTACAAATTATGTAAAAGCCATCTTGTTTCAACTAATGCGCAGTGCCACACCCCGCTTTTCCACACGACTCTGTACTTGTTTGCGGTACTTTATTATTTCCTACCATCGGAGAAGACATCAACCTTTAATAATCTCATTAGAAGAGACGCCCAAAGACAACATCTCGCCGAACTACTACTGCTAAAATTTTCTCAAATGATGTGTGTCTGGTGTTCGATGATGGTAACACTATAAGAATCAGCACCCTTACGAGATTAACATTTGATTTAGTTTGCTTCACTGAAAACCTCCTGAAGAAGACTCATGATGTATGTATTGCTAGCTCTGAAATGTCAGCGAGGGATATTGCCAAACGGGCATGCCAGGCGGGTGAGACTAGAGGAAAAAACTACATGAAGACCAAAAAGACCAAATGTATGGTCATGACCAACAATTAGGTACATGTTTCTGGCATGAATGCTAAGAAAATATTTTTCTACAGGTCCTGCAATTTCCATTATTCAGAGTATAAGGAACATTTTCTGTTGAAGCCGGCCGGTGTGGCCGTGCGGTTCTAGGCGCTTCAGTCTGGAACCGCGTGACCGCTACGGTCGCAGTTTCGAATCCTGCCTCGGGCATGGATGTGTGTGATGTCCTTAGGTTAGTTACGTTTAAGTAGTTCTAAGTTCTACGGGACTGATGACCACAGATGTTAAGTCCTCAGTGCTCAGTGCTCAGAGCCATTTGAACCATTTTTTTCTGTTGAACCATTGCAAATAAATAAGTGAACTTTGCTACAGACATCATACATAACAACAACAACTCCGTCCGAACAGGCCACGAAGGCCCAAAGGTACCGACCAGCCGCCTTGTCATCCTCCGTTCACAGGCGTCACTGGATGCGGATATGGAGGGGGAAAAAAAAAAAGTGACCACTGAGACAACGCTCTTCATGTGATGTAATGTGTTCTAAAAGTATACAGCAACGTCCTGATCAAACTGCGTGAAAAAAAATCCATATTATAGGCACTAACAAAAAGGACAACATGTGAGAAACTTAGTTCAGTTAAATCTCAAACAGTATAAGTTACTTTAGTTTACATATACTTGTGTTTTTTATCATACCTCCCTCCTTCATGAATGTCTCCGTAGCCGAATGTTTTGTGTCGCTCCCTCGGCGAATTGTATTAGCCGAAATGTATTTTTCTATGTGCTTCTTACACCACTTTGATGTATCTATTGTAACATAAAACCTTTACTGCGAGTTAAATTATAAGACACAGTTATTGCAAAATGTCTAACTATAAAGATAGATACAGACACTATCGTCTTGTACTGAGTGATCTGCAGATGGCGGTTTCATTTTCTGAAACTAATTACGTATGTACAAATCAAGACAAGTAAAGTGTATCTATAACAAGACATTACCACTGAGCATTATGTTAATTAAGTAGCAGTTAGTGAGAAATGTAGGATGCTTTTACAATAACGGATGGTTCCTCGATTTCTGTGTTTTAGGAAAAAGATGTAATGAAGTTTTTTCTTACATTCACGATCATAATTCATAAGAAGCATAAATAGTTATTCAGTGTCAACAGTGTTCACAAATAAATAATCAGGAAGGAAATACATAATAGAGAAGTTGTGTCCACTGGGAACGATATTCTCTTATTTTATTTTATTATGTATTCTTTACTCACTTGTTGTCTCTAACGCATTGTCATACTTTAAATTTGATACATTTACATAGTTTCATTTTTTCTTAACACTGCTTTTGCTCATAAATTGATTTTTTTGTGTAGTATACAAGCATTATGAAACTAAATGTTTCTGTCTATAGCAATTAATAGAAAACCACCACCACCACTTAGGCATTAAACGTAAGACCGCTTCCGACTGCCGCCTACAAGGCTGCACGAAGAACGATCTATGCTCGTGGGACATGTGATCTCCCTGTCGCCACTCCCTCCAGCTGATAACGCCAGTTGGGGAATCCTAATTATGCCGCTGCTTCTTTATTCGATGAATTCTCATTTGGCCTCACGAAGCTGAGCGTATCCAGTAGCATGCCTCCCTATATCAGAAAGAAAGGCCGGCCGCTGTGGCCGAGCGGTTCTAGGCGCTTCAATCTGGAGCCGTGCGACCGCTACGGTCGCAGGTTCGAATCCTGCTCGGGCATGGATGTGAGTGATGTCCTTAGGTTAGTCAGGTTTAAGTAGTTCTAAGTTCTAGGGGATTGATGACCTCTGATGTTAAGTCCCGTAGTGCTCAGAGACATTCGAACTATATCAGAAAGAATCTGAGGAGGCCCCAGCAATCGAACAATCGAATCCGGGTTTCCACAGCGACCAGACTAATTTACGAGACGCGGAAGTCATAAAAGAGCACCAGCAGTTAAGAAGGAATGAAACATAGTTGTAGCCTGTCGCTGTTGTTATTCAGTCAGTGCATTGAGCAAGCAGTACAGTAAACCAAGGAGAAATTTGGAAAAGAATTTAAAAGTCAGGGAGAAGAAATAAAACATTTTGGGTTTGCCCATGAGACTTTAATTCTATCTGAGACGGGGAAACATTTGAAAGAATAGTTCAATATAGTCAATTAACTCACGCAGTGCTCAGGGAATTATACTGACAATAAGACACTAATACTAGTAGGCGAGTTTTTCTTTTTGGCAACAAAATAACTATTTACATTGTTGGTGGCTGACACCCATTTGAAATTAGACCATAATAAACTCGATGATAAGCGGGAAATCCAGATTCCGGTAAAACATCAGGTATAACGTCTGTACCTGATACAGCTGACGCCAAATTTCAACAAAATAACTGACGAAGGCTGAGACAGAGATGATATAAAATGCTACTAAGTATTAGGTAGATCAGCAATTGGAAGAAGAGCTTTCCAGAAAAAAAGTACATTTGTTAACATAGAATTTAAATTTTATGAAGGTTTTTGTCTGGAATGTACCCCTTGAACGCCAGTGAAACGTAGACAATAAACAGTTCAGACAAGAAGAGAACAGAAACGTTTGAAACGTGGTGTTAGAAGTATACTGAAGATTAGTTGCGTAGATCGGATAACTTATCGGAAGATACTGAACCGAACAGAGGAGAAAACAATTTTTTTTACGGATCTTGACTAAAAGAAGGAGTAGATGATAGGAGACACAAGGAATAGTCGGTTCAATAATCCAAGGGTGTGTGTGTGTGTGTGTGTGTGGAGGTGGGCGGTTAAAATTGTGGAGAGAGACCAAAAACTTACTACATTGAACAGTTTCTAATGCTCATAGGTTGCCGTAGCCACACAGAGATTAAAAAAATTTTGCACAGGATCGACTAGCATCAAAAATTCATCAAACTAGTCTTCGGACGGAAGACCACAATAGCAACCAGAAGGTAAGTTATTTTCGGTGATTCTTTGAAAGCATGTGAATATAAAGCAGAAGCAAAGTATATTGTACTGATAGCTTTGAGATAAATAATCTACGATCTGTGATGTCAGTTTAAAACTTAAAGACATTCCAGACTACTTTTCGTTACTCTTAATTAGTTTTTATGTTATTTCTTTAGTAGCTGGAGTGATATAAATTGTTATTTACATCTTATTCCTTTAGTAGTTACTGTGACATAAATTGTTATTTACATCTTTGATCACAATTATAACAGTATAGTATCATATTATTCGCTGCCTAGAGATGTCTCACCACCATTTCATTCCTTTTAGCCGCTACTGAAAATAACAATTATCAACCTCAAGGCATACGTATCTTGGGCTTTAAGATTTTAAGATTTCAGTTCTATCACATGCGACTACAATCTTGGCAATGAGTACCATTTCCGTGTGAACTGGGTTCTCATAAACAATACAAGTAATGGTACATATTTTTTCTATCAAGCTCGATTGAAAAAAAGGCAGAATTTATTGTAAGACGTCATGGATTGTTCCCACTTCAGCCCCTATAATCTAATGATGTTCCGATAGGTGGCGACGCTTTATGTAGCCTTCAAAATGGAGTCTGTAACGGAGGTGCGTTCCAAGCAGAGAGCTGTCACTGAGTTTCTTTTGATGGAAAACCAGAGCATCGCAGATATTCATAGGTGCATGCAGAATGTCTACGGAGACCTGGCAGTGAACAAAAGCACGGTGAGTCGTTGTGCGAGCCGACTATCAATTTTGCAACAAGGTCGCGCAAAGCTCTCCGATCTTCCCCGTGGCAGACGGTCGGATATAGCTGTGCTACCCTCAGAAAGTTGAAGAAACGACTTCACCGTGTTCGTCGCCTGAAAAATGTAAACAAACTTATCCTTCTCCAGGAAAATGCTAAGCCTCACACAAGTCTGCACACACGAGAGTAGCTCACAAAACTTCATTGGACAGTACATCCTCAGCGGCCTTACAACCCGTATCTCGCACCTTCCGACTTTCATCTGTGGAGGATGCACTACGCGGGAAGCAGTACGTGTATGATGGGGAGGGTACGGATGCAGCAAGACGTTGGCTCCGGCGTCGACCAATAGAATTATACCATGCAGGCATGGAGGCTGTCCCAGTAAGGTGGCACCGTCGCATTGAACGGAGATTATGTTAAAAAATAGGGTTTTGTAGCCTAAAGAGTGGGGAATAATATGGTGTATTGGGGCCCTGAATCAAACCAGCCGGCTTTCAGAAAAAAAAGTGTGTTGCATTACTTACTGAATTACCCTCGAAATTTTGTAGAAATAATTTTATGAGAAATAATTCTCATGAATAAGGTTGAATTTCTTGGCGCGCTAAGCGGTACACGAATCACTCCCAAGCTACATAGAAGAGAAGTAACACTGAGGTAGGAACGAGAAACCACACAGAGGTGTCCTTTCCACTGAAAGGACCTGACATGCTGCACGGGAAAAGTTACTTGGCGGTCACGTGGAGGTCTCTCAGAGCAACATACATCCATGCGACGGTCATATTCCCACTGGTCTATAGGAGAAGCGATATTTCTGGTTTTCCTCAACTGCTGTCATAAGCTGCTCTGAAGACAATGTTATTGTGACATTTATTTATTGTTAGAACTATTGAACTCACACGTGGATCGTCGTATCCATTCAAAACACAAACTGTCAAGAAAGTCAACAACAGGTTCCACTTAATGGAGCAGCTAGTATGAGCCCTTTCAATCAAGCATGACGTAAATTTTCGATTAGTGGTTTTTCCACTACCGAATAACTTCCTACTACAAAATGGTAGGGTAATACAAGTCTATGAATTACATTACAGGCGTTCTATTGAATAATTTTGTGTGAAACCACTTACGACTGTCTCGAATCAAAACGCTGCAAACACTTACATAATGAGATGTCTAATATGAATGAGATATGTAATAAGAAATGTCTGAGAACAACTGAAAAAAGCTCATGATCGTAACAATGTTAGAATGGTACAATGGTACATACTTCTCAGTTTCGTCCAACATCTCATTCAGAAATAAAACTATGGTTGTCAGAACTATTTGATCACCAAGTTTTTCCTCCATTTGTATGAATAAGCTCATATCCGAGAACTGTCCCTCTGCGTGAATGATTTGTTTACTATAGTTGATATTGTCAGCTATAGAGGCCAGTGTTCCATGCAGCTTCGTGCTATACTTCAGAAACAGTTATCATTTTGCTGGCATTTCATTGTACACTGTCGCATCAACTGGGTTTCTGCACACCTTCCTGGAGCGTTTATTTCCAGTTTAGTATCGCCTGACTGTAAAGTGGTGCGTCGTAATCCTAGACTGAATTCTTTACGAACAGCCAAGGAGAAATTACCGCAAAATTCAGGCAAATTAGTCCAAATGATCTGAGGGCACAGAGGAAGAACAGTAGATCATGATCAAAGCTTAGCACTCTGATGAATTCTGAATGTAGGCCAGAGAACCGGCAGAGACATATGTAAGGTCCAATCACCTTCAGCTAGCTTTTCTTAGACTAAGTTACATGTCACAGAATGTTCAAAAGGACATTCTCTATACACTATTTAATTTCTGTATGACTTTACAGAACCATCACGTGAAAATACCATCCCGAAATTGTGAAGGGCATCGTGAATTCTTCCCTGCTTTTATCTAGCGTTCACCATATCACTCACGTGTTCCGTAGAAGTCTGTTCCATTTGACTGTAAATCTGAAACTACATTTTCCTCCGACACCGGAATCAGTAGGTTTGCTTCATATTCTTATTAAAACATATATTTTAGTACGTCACCACAGAACGTGTAAGTGACAAACGAAATTGCGATGTGTTTATTACTGTCATTAGTACTGTATATTGAAGAAAGACTGGTAAAATAGTTACAATTTATCATAAGCAAAGCATGAGTAGGTAATTCTGTCAGCATTGTCGTTGGATGCAATAATTAGTTTAATCTGTCGGTTGAGATATATAAGGCATCATTAGTTCCCCAGTTATTGTTTAAATCTTCATGCCTTCGCCGACATGTTTAAAGGCAGTATTAATCAGTATCTCCCAGTTTTCTTCCTTACAGTTTTTTTTTATAATGTGTCATATTTATCCACAAATTTTAAATTTCCTCTTTTTGAGGATTAGCGAACTGTGTTAGAAACTACTTATTAACTTCGTTATGTCTCTACTGCCGATGTTTCCAGTGGTGTTTTCATATCAGGAGCCAAGTAACTCAAAGAATTTGAAAGGTAGATTCACTTAACAAACTTTTTATACCTTCCGACGTTTAAGAGTGCAAATTCCTTCTATTTATTTTAGTATCGACCAAATAATTGTGAATGGGCAAAATGAAGACGAGGAAACAAAGTCTACAAGCAGGATGAGTTACCATCTTATATCTCCACGGTACCACTGAAACGTCCTCTTAGAACAATTATACACGACTGTGCTGATAAACCTCTTACACTATTTGCTTTTCAAACAGCTGAGCAAAACTGAACGTACTCAAACATTCACTAAAGTGACACACAATATTTTTAGCGCAACGCAATCTGACTTTCAATAATCCCTACAATAGAATGGCCCTGAGTAACTTTAACCTATACCTTTCACAAATCACATACCTCACAAAAATCTTCGTTACTCGAACTACTGCAATACAGCGAGCGCCACTACTGCCAGCTAAATAAAAGATTCAAACTACTGAAGGCACTAACTACTGATAGGGATAGTTAGCAAATGAAAGATATTAATAGAGAACAAACAATGTATTTACCTTAATAGTCATAATATATATATATCAGTTCATGACAAATTACAAAACTCCGCCATCTCTCTCCTTACATCCACCACTGCTGGCGGCACACCTCCCACTGCGCAACGCTACGCGCTGTTCTCATCCAGCTGCCGCTGCCCAACGCTACAATGGCAGACAACAATGCAAACTAGCCACAGACTGCACACAGCACAGCCAGTGATTTTCATACAGAGCGCTACGTGGCATTACCAATATAAAAATCTAAACAGCCTACTTACACCACTGGTTGGATGCTTGATGTGATACGATATTGCGTGTCCGAGCAGTAATCGACGTAGCTATGTGCAACAGTAACTGTTCCGCGTGTTTTCCTGAAGCCACCTCAGTGTTGTGAACAGAGACAACAGCAACTCTTCTCGGTGTCTAAATGATGAAGACTGCCATGTTGTATTTATGCCGGTCGTCTATGAATGATTAATTCGTAGATTAATCAATAGGAGCTCTAACAGCATACATCGATTTGAACTGGCGCAGGTGGACGATGTAAATCGTATGAAGCAGTGCACAGGTATTGTGTAAGATTTTCATGCCCACCCACGTCTTTTGTCAGTCTGGTGCGGGCTCTGCTTCATGTAGCACGATCTTTGACCCTGGCCTGTATTTTAACAACGGCCTTAGGTCTGACAGACGCCCTACAAATGCGGGGAGCCACCCCTCACTCGCCCTTTTCGTGAGCCTGCTCGCCTGCCTGTCATATTTGCAGTGTCTTCTCCCTCTGGGTATAACGTTCTGTCGACGTGGTCATTAAACCCCCATTAACGTTATGGAAGACGATTGTGAATGAGACCCTCTTTCATCAGAACGTATGTGTTGAATTGAAGTACTAAGCTTGAGAGACATGTTTTTAAATGAATCGTGTGAGGTAAGGTGGGGTAGGGGAAGTGGCCAACCTTTCTCGAGATACGGATGGGGGGCAGCAAAAACGTAAACTCGTGTGTGTGTGTGTGTATGTGTGTGTGTGTGTGTGTGTGTGTGTGTGGAGGGGAGAAAGGGGAGGGGGCAGCACGATTTCGTTAGTGACAGACCACTAGACGTCAGTAAAAGTATGGCGCAAGTAGGACATCTAACACAACACATTTTAATAAATGGTGGGTCTATAATTTTGAGAAAATTTCACTTTGGTATATGTTCCTCATATTGCCGAATCACCTCCCAGATGACCAATAATTATCTCCTTGACACGTTCAAATATACATTACTCTGAGTGTTGATGTGTCAGCGAAATAAGCATAAGATCTCACATAGTTTCTTAGGTATACCTACACGCTTCTGTAGTACCTATAATCCATAAACACAATTCAATATTTATACCTTTTTTCGAAGTCTAGCAGTTCATGCGCATTATGAGGTGTGTGCACAGTTCTCTACAAATTTCTTGGCATAAATTAAATCGATGTGAGCTTAATTAAATGATTCTTCCTGACTGGGGAATAAGTTGTGTTCTTCGTGACATTACTGTCACCTTCCCTTTCGTAGTTCATATTATTTAGCAACATATTTTTGCCAAAATTTTCTAAGTTGTTCTTGTGCCAACTGCGTTGGTTCCCTAGTACAACGGCTACAAAATGTTTTCCAAGCTACCTTACACATGCTGTGACAGGTGTTACGAAAGCTGTAGAGCGCTCCCCATATCCTACATTCAACGGCGCTGTATCTCGAGACAGGGAGAATGTATTACTTTGAGGGCGCATCTCCATACCCGTCGAATGTTCATGATATTGTTCACAGTAATTCTCCTACTGGAAGTATTTCGTTATGAGGGTTCCACGGAAATGCCCATATTTACGTAACGAACTAATCGACGAAATGAAAAAATTATTGTTTATGGAGCAAATGGGCCAACTCTTTTTATGTGGGCAAAATAATGAAGTTACTTGCTACGACGAAATATGTAGTAACGCGTATAGTGTTTTAATGGAAGAGACTAATGGAAGTTGGTTTCCATATTTTTCTTCCGGTATGTGAATACAATGTGTAACTGTCTAGTGTGATTAATTAATGAATGTTTGTGAGACGTAGTCGTAAACTTGCTATTAAATGCGACAATCTAAGTAAAGAAGGGACTAAAATACATCTCTGATCAATATGTTGTTCCTCACTAAGAAGACCAATGCGGACGCAGAGCTTATCGTTTCACATCGACAGAATAATCACCATTGGTGTTACAGGTCCTGACGTCTGGCTGCACAGAACCCCATCGAGGGATTTTGAACTGACTCCACGACCACAGTCTCTTAAATAGTGATATGCGAATCTTACACACTGCTTGTAAAGTGTACTGGCCGAACATTTGAAATGCATCCGAACTTTATGCTATATAGACTGCAAATAAAAGAGGGCAGGATAAATTCCTTAGCGAACAAATCGAGGTTTTTTTCGCAATGCAAATTACAACATCTATGAAGGCATTTTATAAGGTGTGTGATTATTTGTTGAATGCACTACACTAGTGGTGTACGTTGCGTATGACATTAGTAATAATATGCGGCACGATATAATGTGGTCCGCGTATTCCACGAATGAAGAGAGCATTTACGTATGTGCTCTGCGGGCTCTACTTATGGAAAGCACACTCTAGTATCGACACTAACTACTGTTGTTTTACAGCTGTTTTATTCCGCTTTTAGTACAGTGTTTCTGATGTTTTAATATTACGTCTCATTCACCACGACTACGATTCTGTAAAACTTGAACAATTCACTACACAGAAAATGAGGCTACGAAGTCAGTCTAAACATGTGATCCTTTCTAATGTTAAAGGATGTATCGATGTATGAACACACAAGCATTAACTGGACATTATCTTCTACCAGTTTGGTCCGCAGGTCGTGGTCGTGCGGTAGCGTTCTCGCTTCCCACGCCCGGGTACCCGGGTTCGATTCCCGGCGGGGTCAGGGATTTTCTCTGCCTCGTGATGACTGGGTGTTGTGTTCTGTCCTTAGGTTAGTTAGGTTTAAGTAGTTCTATGTTCTAGGGGACTGATGACCATAGATGTTAAGTCCCATAGTGCTCAGGGCCATTTTTTTTCTATCAGTTTCACAAGGCTGTGCATTTTATGTATCCGTATTACATTATTTCCAAGTACCTTAACATATGATGTAATAGTGTGACAGTTAACTGCGACGTTCTGTCATAGGCTAAATGACTTGCCGAACTTGTTGTCTAGATCTGTTGATAAAATACCCATACGCTTGAGTATTTTGGAAATTTGTGGTAAGGAGTATGGGACCAAACCGCTGAGGTCATCGGTCTCTAGCCTTACTCACTACTTAATATAACTTAAACTAACATACGCTAAGGACAACACACACACCCATGCCCGAGGGAGGACTCGAACCTCCGACGGGGCGAGCCGCGCGAACCGTGACAAGGCGCCTAAGACCGCATGAATACCCCTGGCGGCGCTTGAGTATTTGTACGTATCTAATACAGTACAAAATACCTTGAATGTTTCCATAAGGCACTGTTCGTACGCGTACAGTGAGTCACTGTTATTCTTTCTGAATATTGTTCCCGTAGATCTGAGAATGGAAGCTCGTAATTAAGAAAAATTATTGCGTATTCTATAAGGAATGTTTCACGAACTTGCGGTCCCGAAAATGATCTTCTGATGTCTTGTATGAGCTTTGACTGAGAAATAACGCTCTGCGAAAACTTACTGGTACCTCACGTTTTAAAATCCACAACCTTATCCCTATCATATTCTGCTGCCGTATAATGCTGTTCGAACTGGATCAGTAGTGCTCACACTAAGAAGATAGACGTATAGCTCAGTCAGGCAATACGAATAATTATACGACGTTTTCGCAGAGTTAAGCACCCTCTGACATCCTGTTTTCAGAAATATATCACCTTCAGGTCAGAAGAGTCCCCAGCTACCCAGTCATCGAGGTACTGCACGAGGAAAAATCAAAGAAATTGTCGTGGCGCGCAATAACCAACCTGGTCGGGTCGTCTTTCAGAGTCAACCATCCATGGAACATCCAATGGGAGCAGTTTTCAGTAGCCAAAAAACGTCTAGTTGAGAAACCTTCCATGCGAGTACAAAGATTCTATCTCCTCAGACGACAATGGAGGATAATGATCCGGATTCGAACTGGACAAGGCAGATGTAGTTATCTACTGCACAAGTGGGTATGGACTATCCGGCAAATTGTGATTGTGACGCCTCCTTACAGTCAATTCTCCATACAAGAGAACAATAATGGACGTTCTCCAAGCATCAGAGGAAGCGATCGAGTGGAACAGGAAGTAGATCTGGATACATAAAATTGTAAGAGCGTTAGTTATGCACATTTGTCCACAAAGTTGTGTATTCGGATTTGTTTTCATCATACGACAAACAATAAATATACGACCAGTTATCCTTTAGTCAATCCAATCCGGGATAATGGCGTACACTTTCTAGTGATGATAAACTAAAAGTCGACACACGTTGCCCACTTGCGGAGATGGAATGCCACTGTTTTATCACGATTTTGTCTTCTCGGGTATCGAGGCTGACGACCCTCTTGTGCACACGCCATTTCATAAAGATATTTATCTGGCCATTTTAAACCTTGTGACTCCAGAACGGAGTGGAGCTGGTCTGGCGTCGAGCAATTCCAGCAACTCCGTGGCCGCGTTTTGGCAGCGGCGGCGGCGGCGGCGGCGGCGCGCCTACCTGGCAACGGACCCGCACGGATCATCCTGTCCTCCCTCCCATTAGTCAGGACAGGGCGAGCCCGCCCCTCCTCGGGCTGCTGCTGCTTGCTGGGCGACCTCTTTCATCCATTCCATTTCACACGTCGCGGAACAAAGGCTGCAGGCGTGGAAAAAGTAGTGCTCTGCTGACAGGTAGGTTGTCAGAGATTACGAAACACACTGTTATGCTAATGGCGGGCAGCTAGCGAGGCTGCTTGATCGTCAAACATGTAACATACACAATGATGGAATTAGTAAATCAAATCGTCGTTTATGTGGACAAGTGCGGAAAACAGTTGAAAAACTCGAATCGTAATTACTGATAATTCTGGAATATACAGAAACAAATATCGATGTTTTGAATGTTTATTTGATTACTAGCTGCGCCCCGTCATGTTACGCGCCAATTAAACAGTTATTTACAAAGAAATGTTAATGCCCGTCCGCAGCTCGTGGTCGTGCGGTAGCGTTCTCGCTTCCCGCGCCCGGGTTCCCGGGTGGATTCCCGGCGGGGTCAGGGATTTTCTCTGCCTCGTGATGACTGGGTGTTGTGTGATGTCTTTACGTTAGTTAGGTTTAAGTAGTTCTAGGTTCTAGGGGACTGATGACCATAGATGTTAAGTCCCATAGTGCTCAGAGCCATTTGAACCATTGTTTGTTAATGCCCAAGTTCTCTATCCACGCATATGGCCCATCACAAGAGCTGTAAAAAGAACCACAAAATTTTGAGACGGTGGGAGGAAGCGACAGAACACATGTACATTTCTCTACATAATTATTCAAACACTCATTAATAACTAGCCTTTGAGACACACTGGCCCTAATGTTCAAAGAAATTATTGTACACCCAAGCTAGTTGCTAATATCCTTGTTCGAAAGATCAACATCACGATAAAATGTTTACGTTTAGGAAGCAGAGGAGAACTAGTGACTCTGGAACCTCCGAAACCTGTTAGCGTGCATCAACAAAGTTATTCGGGCACACTCTGTTGTCCTGCAGAAGTCGTCCGTAGAAGACCGACGGGTAGTGTGAACAGGCCGACCGCTGTGACCGAGCGCCTGTAGGCGCTTCAGTCTGGAACCGCGCTGCTGCTACGGTCGCAGGTTCGAATCCTGCCTCGGGCATGGATGTGTGTGATGTCCTTAGGTTAGTTAGGTTTAAGTAGTTCTAAGTCTAGGGGACTTATGACCTCAGATGTTACGTCCTACGGTGGTTCGAGCCATTTGAATTTGAATTTGGTAGTGTGCACGTAAACATTCAGCGGGGTAGTGTGCTATGTACAGCTGAAGTAACGATGGCCCACAGAGGCAGAGAGCAAGTAATTTTTCACCAGGCTTAAGGCAAAAGTTGTCGTAAAATTGCCGAAATGTTACAAATGAAGAAAAGTACAATTTCCAATATAATCAGAAGAGTCCGACAATTTCCCGCATACGGAAAGTCCAAGGACGTTTTCTGTGCTGGTAGAGTGTCATCAGAGAAAAAGGACCCCAAGTTAAGTACTCCAACACTCACTGCTGAGATTACCAAAGACATCGGAAAGGAAGTGCAGCCGGAAACAATACAGAGGATGCTCAGAAGAAGTAGTGGAATGACTTTATATTTACTGAAGAGTGTAAATTTAAGATATTTTAATCTGATGGGAGGATAACGGTTTCGTGGCGACCTAATACTAAGCTTCAAGAGAAAAATCCAAAAGCAACTGTGAAGTATGGCGGTTGAAATGTAATGGTATTGAGGATACACGTCGGCGAATGACGCTCGTAAATTAGTTTATATCGAGCGAAAAATGGACCAATTTCATTTCCTCAGAAAACTGAGGGACTATTTACAGAAGAGCGCCGAAAACAGGGGGACTGGAAAAAATTTTAAGTTTTATCAAGATAACGACATGGAATATACGGCCTAGAACGTGATGATGTGGTTATTGTTTAACTGTCGAAAAGAGCTTCATCCGCCCCTCAATCACCAAACTTGTATATGATTGAGAGTCTTTGGGACAAACTTGATTAAGAAATAAGGAAAACACCAATCACATCTAGAGAACAGCTCGAAAACAGACTGCAATATGAGTGGCAGAAAATATCTCCCGAGTACATGGAAATTAGTGGAGAGCATTCTAAATCGTCTCAGAGAAGTAGTTAAGATGAAAGGAATGCCTATCAGATATTGATCTTTCGGATCATAAGCGGAGAAAAAGGTGTCCGAATAATTTTGTGCAATACTGGTTTTTGATTGCGTTTGTTAATTCTTATGTCTGTATTTTCCGTGTTCTTTAGAAGTACGATGGACATTTAGCTTTAACATTCCTTGAATTTGATTTATTTCAGTAATAATCAAGCTATTATTACTGAAATCACTAATACGAAGGGAAATATAATACATCATGTCTGTCCGAATAATTGTGTAGATCCCTGTAGCTCGCAACTTACTCGTTTACTTGAGGAAAAAAAACTAATCTCTACTCTAAATTTAATACATTCATTTCATAGTTAACTTTCATGGATGACATTTTAGTCAAGTTACCTATCCCACAGGAACAGTATTTTTTTTCGCAACAAAAGATAGCCTATATGTTAATTCAGGGTATAAGCTATCTCCACTCCAGAATTCATCCAAATCCGTCCAGCCGCTTCAGAGTAAAGGAATAACAAATATACTGACTCAACGAAGAAAGAATGTAAGCAATTTTTAGTTCAGTGCAGCGAAATTTTTATAATATTTGTACGTGCAACAACGTAATTTACCCTCACGTGTGTGCCTGTTACCAGCGGATACGATTGCATATCGTAACCAGACAACCCTCATTAAAACCTACCGCGTTCTACAAGTAAAGGAACGATGTCTCTCTGCCGTACAGAATTTAAATGACACCGTCGCTGTGACTCTTCGACCTAAAATGCTACGAGCTTTATGGAAGTACGGGTTAAGCACTTTTAGGACTGTATAAGCATTGTATTCATTAAGTAGAATCCTATTATGTAGGACTTATGAGACAATAAAAGCATTTTCACAAATACGATACAGTTCAAAAGTTAAAGAGTAAACAGCTTTTTCTTAGCGCAATTATTGTGCCACATTCCGAGTAATATTCTTCAAATTAATAAATATCTTACACTATACACTTCAAAAGTAGTCTATGTGTTAACTCAGGGTATAAGCTAATTCCCTTCCAAATTTCTTCCAAATCCGCCCAGCCATTTCAGCGTGAAGGAGTAACAAACGTATTCACAAACTTTTGCGTGTATAGTATACAGTGTGTTAAAAAAAGGTACGGCCAAACTTTCAGGAAACATTCCTCACACACAAAGAAAAAAAATATGTTATGTGGACATGTGACCGGAAACGCTTACTTTCCATGTTAGAGCTCATTTTATTACTTCTCTTCAAATCACATTAATCATGGAATGGAAACACACAGCAACGGAACGTACCAGCGTGACTTCAAACACTTTGTTACAGGAAATGTTCAAAATGTCCTCCGTTAGCGAGGATACATGCATCCACCCTCCGTCGCACGGAATCCCTGATGCGCTGATGCAGCCCTGGAGAATGGCTTATTGCATCACAGCCGCCCACAATACGAGCACGAAGAGTATCTACATTTGGTACAAGCGTTGCGTAGACAAGAGCTTTCAAATGCCCCCATAAATGAAAGTCAAGAGGGTTGAGGTCAGGAGAGCGTGGAGGCCATGGAATTGGTCCGCCTCTACCAATCCATCGTTCACCGAATCTGTTGTTGAGAAGCATACGAACGCTTCGACTGAAATGTGCAGGAGCTCCATCGTGCATGAACCACATGTTGTGTTGTACTTGTAAAGGCACATGTTCTAGCAGCACAGGTAGAGTATCCCTTATGAAATCACGATAACGTGCTCCATTGAGCGTAAGTGGGAGAAGATGGGGCCCAATCAAGACATTACCAACAATGCCTGCCCAAACGTTCACAGAAAATCTGTGTTGATGACGTGATTGCACAATTGCGTGCGGATTCTCGTCAGACCACAAATGTTGATTATGAAAATTTACAATTTTATCACGTTGGAATGAAGCCTCATCCGTAAAGAGAACGTTTACACTGAAATGAGGATTGACACATTGTTGGATGAACCATTCGCAGAAGTGTAACCGTGGAGGCCAATCAGCTGCTGATAGTGCCTGCACACGCTGTACATGGTACGGAAACAACTGGTTCTCCCGTAGCACTCTCCATACAGTGACGTGGTCAACGTTATCTTGTACAGCAGCAACTTCTCTGACGCTGACATTAGGGTTATCGTCAACTGCACGAAGAATTGCCTCGTCCATTGCAGGTGTCCTCGTCGTTCTAGGTCTTTCCCAGTCGCGAGTCATAGGCTGGAATGTTCCGTGCTCCCTAAGACGCCGATCAGTTGCTTCGAACGTCTTCCTGTCGGGACACCTTCGTTCTGGAAATCTGTCTCGATACAAACGTACCGCGCCACGGCTATTGCCCCGTGCTAATCCATACATCAAATGGGCATCTGCCAACTCCGCATTTGTAAAAATTGCACTGACTGCAAAACCACGTTCGTGATGAAAACTAACCTGTTGATGCTACGTACTGATGTGCTTGATGCTAATACTGTAGAGCGATGAATCGCATGTCAACACAAGCACCGAAGTCATTACCTTCCTTCAATTGGGCCAACCGGCGTGAATCGAGGAAGTACTGTACATACTGACGAAACTAAAATGAGCTCTAACATGGAAATTAAGCGTTTCCGGACACATGTCCACGTAACATCTTTTCTTTATTTGTGTGTGAGGAATGTTTCCTGGAAGTTTGGCCGTACCTTTTTGTAACACCCTGCATATGGAATTAAATAACATTCAAGAGACAAGCTGGAAAGAAAAACGCGTGATGTCCTTGTTGAGATGCAAAAAATCTGCTCAGATAATAAATCGGAAATCGCAGCAAAAATAAATAAATAAAATAAAATAAAAACTACCTATCTGCTACTTAAACCGGTAAGACTGATGACCTTTTTGCAACAGTTTACCCTCTATCATGAAGCAGTTCTTGCTGCTGTAGTAGGATTTGTGCCAGTAGTTGGGAACACAGACTACGATACAATTGATACAAGTCAATGGTAAGGCGTACACAGAGGTGGGTGCTGCTAAGGCTCACATGAGCCCATGGGACAACACCGGTGGAGCCATCATTAGCCATGCCAGGTGTGTGGCCTCTAGAAAATTACTGTTATATACAGAAGATATCTCTAGTGGCTTCGCAAAGGGGATCTTCCCAAATTGAGAGAAAAACGGCTCAGGAACTAACAACCAAACAAGAGTTCTAATTATGGTAAGCGTGTTAGTGGCAAAGAGACTGGGACAGTACGTATCACAATAGGTCGCAAGGAAGATACGTGGCATATTACCAATCATCAAGAAGAGGAAGCTTATGAGCCATGCATATCCAACTAGAGGCATGATTTCCTAACAGGTCATGTGCCATAAACTGAATATTTACATCGGATAAAGAAACATCAAACAGATATGTGTGCATGTTACGACATGGTACACTATTACGAATCCAAATAGCTGGCACTGTACTCTAATAAGTGACATTGTCAGAAACAAAACAAATTGTGCCTGGTGAACGAGGTAGCAAATAATATATCTGGGAAGGGGGATTTACTTAGAAAATATTCAGTTCAAGGCAAACCAAACTGTAAGTGTTGTCTATTAGTACATGTATAAATATCGCCGATTGTTCACCGACTCCGGAATTAATTTCTACGCAGAGGGCGACCAGAAGGTGACCAAGAACACGGCAGCTATGGTAGAATCGGTAGAGTGAAGGGAGTTTTGTAGGTGACTTACCTAGGTGTCTCAGCAAGAGCGCGCTGCAGGGAGTTGGTGTGGTGAATCCATTGGGTTCCATTGGTTGACTCCACTGGGACTGTGGCCGATGGAGGTAGCTCGCCTGTGGTCCCATTTCAGCACTGACGTGTGGTGGGTTCAGGATTGTTTGGGGATGTTTAGGTTTCTTGTAACTCCTATCCTAGAGATTTGGCATACTGCCCTACCTATCATGGATTCATTCTCACGTAAATAAATCTTGGAAGCCTCTGTCATGACTGGTATTCCGCAACAAGGTCTTCCTGAAGAATATATGTTCCTTAATCCTGATGTTTCTCACGGGTTAAGATTGGGAGATGCCTGTAAACCATCTGCTGCGATGGTAGTAACAAATGTAGTATCACGCATTAAGGGTTTTAGGTGTATTCCCCTTGCATTTAATTTTTTGTGAGTTTTATATTTCCTTTGTAATTAATTTCGCTGATGTGCTACTTCATGCTTGCTCGGCACAGTGAGTGCTCCATTAAATTTCGTGTGTGTAGCCACATAAATTCAGCTTCTTCTTCGAATTTTTCGGCTGAATATCGCCCAGCCATCTTCAGAGTGAGCTGCGCCACTGCGCATGCGGTCACACACAACCGCCAGCGACGTTGATCGCGGCAAAGATGTACAATGTGCATGAATTATATCTGTGGCTGCCAATCGATCCGCGCTGGGATGTCGATGTTTCATTCTGAGCTGCACTGTCGCGACGTCATTGTAAATTTTGTATTACATGGAAGCTTCGGAGTTCATGACTCATCCAACCCGAATCCATTACCTCTATTAATTAAATTCATCACCAAGCGAATTCCAATTGCTTCTTTCACCAGCGAGTCCCAGAAAGGTGATGTAGACGCTATAATTTCACCGTTTTCGTACAACATAAATTGACTAGCCGATTTATTTCGCTGTCATGTGGTGTACGAATCGTCTGTCCGATGTATGAGACACCGTATTACTTATAAAAACTTCGCGTCAGTGCGGCCCAGAATGATGCATCGACATCCCAGAGTGCATTGACTGGGCAGCCACAGATATAATTGATGCACACTGTACTTCTTTTGCCGCCCATCAGCGTCCCTGGCGCCTGTGTATCTGTGGCCGCGTCCGCAGTGAAGCGGTCCGTGAGTTTAAAAGGACGGAGCGAGCGCTCGAACGTAAGTCCTTCGACTCAGTCTGAAGATGGCCGAAAGATATACAGCCGAAATAATATTAGAAGAAGAACGATTTCACTAATTATTAAAAATGCTTAAATTACGAATCTTGATGTGAGTGTTAATACCAGTTGTATACAAGTTTCTGCAGCTATGTGAAAATTCGACCAGCATTGGACTCCAGGCGGAGGGTATTGAAATCGTAAGCTATAATAAATAAATAACTAATTCCCAAAGACAAAGTCCAAGGAGTAAATTTACTGGTTTTACAAAACGAACTCATCTGGCAGGATACTTTCGGTTGAGAACGCGGCATGCAAGCAAAACTTTATGTGTTGGACATCCATCGTGTTGGTATCAATTCTGCATTCAGTAGTGTGAATCTTAGCATTACTTATCCAAAAGACGAGTATGAATTCGTGTGTGGAAGTTGGCATATTATCTGCCGTTTAACACACAATTCATGAAATAAGGGTACGGACCTGTTCACTGTACTGGAAATCATTCTCGTGCTATTTTTTATGTAAATATACATGATAAGGATGGAAGGAGGGACGTGTTAGAATGAGATGTAAACTAATTTTAGGAATAGCAGTCTTCTATTCAAGACATCGTGTGCTCACGTGTTGATTCACTGCAACAGAAGCGACAAACATAATTTCCGCAACATCGTCTGTGCGAGTTCTACAACGATTGCGATGTCCCTAGTTGAATCTTCTCGTTTCCTGAAACGTCACAACAAAAGGGGCACACATCTGTCTTGTTGTTGGGTTCTTCTCGGGATATCGTTCCCTGTACAGTTCCTCTGCCTAGATTCTACCACAACAAAAGAAATGTAATGACGATGCAGTTTTCGTAGTGTCTAGGAATTCTGCGTACTCAGTTCACTGGACAAACAAACAACTCGTATTAATGAGTTTTATTACAAGAATCAAATACAATAATTAACTATGGAAATTACACAGAAGTGTCGCAAGCAAAGGGCGACATACGGAATAGTTAGTCTTTCCAATGACAGCTGATGTCGAACTGACAAATGTCTTTCTTGAACTGCTATCGAAGTCGCTATTGTTGATGCTGCTATCCAACTGGACTCCACCAGTCGGTCGTGGCGCTTATGTCCTCTTCACCTAGGGGCCGCCGCTGTTGCGTTGTCGTCCTAGAAGGGGACAGGTCGGTGTGGTATTGGCTGACTCAATTTCACAGCCTTCTCTACTTTGTCGTTCCCGACGGGCGTGCCGGAGCTTGACTTTACGCCGTTACAGTTTTATCAAGGACTAGCTTTGCTGTACACAACATATCGTTTACAAGTACTACAGTGCTGCATCACATATACCCCTGTTATAAATAAAAAATTATTATTTCAAATACTCCACACATGAGTAGCTCTTCTACACTTTGTTTGTTGGTGAACAATCTTCTCACACAAACTTCGGTTGCAGACTGTTGGCTGAACCGTCGGTATGTTTTGTAACATCCCCTTAAAAAATTTATCAATGACAGTGCTGGAAAACCTCTACGTTATTTGATTTTCAAACAGCTGAGCAAAACTGAACGCACTCAGACAAATGAAAGATTTTGATGGACAACAAATAATGTGTTCATATATATATAAGTTCATGACATTCTGGCGGACACACGTCCAGATCGTCTGCTCTCAAAACTCTGTCATCTCTCTCCCCACATCCACCACTGCTGGCGGCTCACCTCCAACTGCACAACGCTACGCGCTGTTCACATCCAATTGCCCAATACTACAATAGTGAATATTCCAACACCGCCAACCAGCCAGACTGCACACACAGTCAGTGATTTTCATATAGAGCGCTACGTGGCGTTACCAAGATAAAAACCTAAACAGCCTACTGACAGTTTTCACTTGTGTATCCATTTATTTACTTTCAACTCCAGTAAGTGGACAAGTTACTTCACCCCCAGTACCAGCACTATGTGCTAGTCGGTGTGATGAATGGCAACTAGCTCCAAATCTAGAAAAATGTTAGTTATGCAGACGAATAGAAAAAACAATGTTATAATGTTCGAATACAGTATTAGTAGTGTGCTGCTTGACACAGTCACTGCCATTAAATATCTAGGAGTAAAGTTGAAAAACAATATGAAATGGAATTAGCATGTAAGGATTGTTAGGGAAGGTGAATGGTCGACATCGATTTATTGGGAGAATTTTGAGAAGTGTGGTTCGTCTGCAAAGAAGACCGCTTATAGGACCCTGGTGTGCCCCATTGATGAGTACTGTTCGAGTGTTTTGGATCCGCACCACGTGGGATTTAACCCTGCTGTTCTGTTCGGGTCTATATGACCCGAAACGAATATGAACGTTATTTTACATTATGTAAATACCAATATATATTTATGAAACTTTGTGACTTTGTCTGAAAATGGATGAGCAGCATGTGTTTTAAAAGGTTTTAAAAAAGTTTAAGAAGTTTGGGCTTCAACTGTAATAGTTGCATATGTAATGTTCGGGTCATAATGACCCGACACAAATATGTTTAGTGTAACTCGTATTTATTTCTAAAATCTGGAAATGGCGAAAATTATTTTTGTTGTGTTGTGTGGGAATAGTGACTGCATCATTCCAACTTACTCTCAACAATCACCTAAAGCTCCATGCGTTCACAACAATGGGCTTGTTTGTTGCTTTCCCCAGGAAATAATAATTGGCAGTTCTCAATAATTGGAATGCTTTGTTTCTGCCCAGTTTGACTTGTGACACCATGGCGATGAGACCATTGAATGATCGTGAGTTGGAAGAAATAGTAAATGCCTCACCAGATGAAGGATCACTTTCTGAGTTTGAAGATCACATCAGCAATGCATCTGAAAGCGAGTGTTCCGATGACAGTTACGACAGTCCACAGCCCATACAAAATAGTGTAGAGACTTTTCTTTCTAAAAATGGGAATATAGAATGGCAGTTGCATCCACCAGCACAACATGGTCGCCTACCAGCTTCGAACATCATCAAGAGTACCCCAGGAGTTACCAGGTATGCAGTCAGCAGAATATCTGATGTAAAATGTTCATTTGAAGCAGTATTTCACACAGCGCTTCAAAATGAAATAATAGAGATGACAAATATTGAAGGGCAGCGAGTTTATGGTGAACAGTGGACAGATATTGATGGTTCTGTTTTCCATGCATACTTAGGACTCTTACTCCTAGCGGGTGTATATCGATCTCATGGGGAGTCTACAAAAAGTTTGTGGGATAAAGATACTGGGCGAAACATATTTCGAGCAACCATGTCTCATGAAACATTCTGTAAGATATCACGTGTCCTGCGATTTGACAAGAAATCTACTAGAGAGGAAAGACGACGTACTGACAAACTTGCCGCAATTCGTAGTATTTGGGAGAAGTGGGTAGAGGTCCTTCCTCAACTGTATAATCCAGGAGAAAATGTTACTGTTGACGAGCAGTTAGTAGCATTTAGAGGTCGCTGTCCATTCAAGCAGTATATCCCAAGTAAACCGGCAAAATATGGGATCAAAATATGGACCATGTGTGACAGCAAAACTTCATACGTACTGAAAGCCCAAATTTATACAGGAAAGGTGAGTGGAGCGGCACCAGAAAGAAATCAGGGAATGAGGGTGGTATCTGATCTCACTTCTGAGTTACGTGGTCAGAATATCACGTGTGACAACTTTTTTACGTCGTACAATTTGGGGCAGCTGCTTCTGAAAAGGAAATTGACTATGTTGGGAACTATACGGAAAAATAAGCCGGAGCTTCCACACAAAATGACCAACAAGGAGGTACACAGCTCTTCATTTTACTTCACAAATGACACTACTGTGGTTAATTATATTCCTAAGAGACACAAGAATGTTGTACTTATGAGCACTCTCCACCATGATGCGGAAATCAGTGACAGGGCTGATAAGAAGCCAAAAATGATTTTGGACTATAATTCAACCAAAGGTGCTGTAGACACGCTTGATCAGTTATTAGGTACATATACATGCAAACGAAAAAGTAATAGGTGGCCAATGATAGTTTTCTACAATATTCTTGATGTTTCTGCTTATAATGCATACGTTTTGTGGATTTCGGTTGACCCTAATTGGAATGCAAGCAAATTGACTAGAAGGAGAATATTCTTGGAGGAACTTGGAAAGTCACTGATAAAAGAACATATTGCATCAAGAACGCATTTCCCAAGAACAGAAGATTCTTTGAGAATGGTCACAAGCATCCAAAACCCGAATGATGTGGGTGGTGTGTCAGAATCGGTAACAACAAGAAAATCTACAAAACGTGCACGCTGTAAGTTCTGTCCATCAAGTAATGACAATAAAACAAACATGGTGTGTGGAAAATGTAGTAAACATATTTGCAAGAAACATGTAACCTACTTGTGTCCACAGTGCAAGCAGTAAGAAAAGAACTGTAGTATTTTATAAGATGATTGTATTGAAAATTCTGTTGTTTCAAATTTATGTGAATACTTGTGCCTAAACTACAATCAGTAAGAAGAGAGGATTCTAAAGTTGTAGTGCTTTCTATGTTGGAATGTAATAAAAAAACTGTAGTGTGTTCTGTACTGTAGTGTGCTCTAAGATGAATATCTGTAATGACAACTGTCTGTTGTTAGAAAATGTCAATACTTACGTCTAAACTGTCAACAATAAGAATAGAAGTATGGAAAAACTGTAGTGCTTTCTAAGTTGAATGCCTGTAATGGAAACTGTCTGTTGTTTCAAATTTATGTGCATATTTAAATGAAAAATATCCCTCAATAAAGTTGTATGCATTGTTATTATTATTATTATTACCATTATTATTATTATTATTATTATTATTATTATTACTAACAAGGTACTGGAATAGAACAACAATGTCGATAGCTAAAACTGTACCAAAATTTATGTTTCTAAAGCATTTTGATATGTCGGGTCATATTGACCCGAACAGTATATATGTCAAGTAAAAGTGAACAGAACAGCAGGGTTAAGGAAGACATCGAATCAGTTCAGAGGCGAGCAGCTAGATTTGTTACCGGTAGGTTCGGACAACAATCGAATATTACGGAGAAGTCAAGAAAGGCACCGTTCTTTTCGAGGAGCACTATTGAAAATATTTAGAGAACCGGCATTCGAGGCAAACTGCAGAACGATTCTACAGCCGCCAACGTAGATATCACGTAAGGACCATGAAGGTAAGATCAGAGAGATTAGGGCTCAAGGGGAGGCATATAGACAGTCGCATTTCTCCCACTCTATATGCGAGTGGAACAGAAAAGAAAATGACTAATGGAAATGGTACAGGGTACTCTCCAGCACGCACCATACTGTGGCTTGCAGAGTATGTATGTAGATGTAGAAGTGGATGTACAAGAGAGTGAAAGTCAGTTCTGTGTTACGTTTTTAATAACATCATGTTTACGTGTCTGGCACACTGCGATACGTTTTAGGAAAAGTCCTGAGGAAAGGAAGTAGATTTCCATATAGAAATATAGGGTACTTTTGAAATAGGCTCCCTGAGGTGGATATCTTCGTAGCGTGCAGAGTAACAAGAAAGTAATGGTGCTGGTTAACGTCACCCTGGTAGCCAAAAAACGTTTGCTTGATACATTCTTGTTTTTGGCCAAAACCTTATTTGTCGAGGTCCAGATAAAAGGGATAATCTGCATACAGTAAGGAAATATCGGTCATTTAACATTGTGTTAATCAGCTATCTCATTACAGTATATTCGAATGTGAGTAACGACATCTAAGAGAAATGTAACACAATTACAGGGGCTTAAAGCATAAACAACGTGCAGATCTTTCATTGTCGGACCTGGGGTAGGGCCACGCCAGTCTCTGAGTTGGCGTCCAATTGAGAGACGGACCAGGCCAGTGAGCCACACTAAATTAATAATTGTTATTTATTGCTGAAGTTCGTACTTGAATCTGAGTGAAGTACTTCTTTCACGAACGTTGTTGAACCACGTTGAAATTTTATTTCCTTCTATTTTTTGTTCTGTATAAATACTTTGCGGTCAACGGCCTTGCCGCAGTGGTAACATCGATTCCCATGAGATCAACGAAGTTAAGCGCTGTCGGGCTGGGGTAGCACTTCGATGGGTGACCATCCGGTCTGCCGAGCGCTGTTGGCAAGCGGGGTGCAGTCAGCCCTTGTGAGGCAAACTGAGGAACTATTTGATTGAGAAGTAGAGGCTCCGGTCTCGTAAACTGACATACGGCCGGGAGAGCGGTGTGCTGACCACATGGCCCTCCACATCTGCATCGAGTGACGCCTGTGTGCGAGGATGACATGGCGGTCGGCCTTCCAAGGCCTGTTCGGACGGAGTTAAGTTAATAAACATTTTGCACATGTTTCTCGTGTCTTAGACACTACAGCAAATTATCACGGAGTACGAAAGTTGTTTATGTTGAAATTAGCAATAGGGGTCAACGTCAGGCAATGAGTCTGTTGAGAATTGAGAACTAAGCAATGAAAAGCTACACATTTCAGTAATTTCTGAGTCCTGTAGCATGGCTACCTATTGAGTGATGTGTCGTTGTTAAGAGTAAATACATTAATTTGTTGCTTTAAATACAGTAGATTGTAATTCGTAGAGACATTTATATCGAATTTTAGTTTCTGAAAGCAGGAAAATGGATAACATCGAGTGGCATCTTTACTTGAGGACTCTGTCTTTTAAAATATTCCTTAATGTTCAGCACAGTTTACGACCACAAACTCCACGTCCCCATACTAAAAAATAGCTTCTTCAGAGTCATATCCTTATGTTTCCATTTCTCACTTCCTTTATTCCCACTTTGTTTCTGTCTTCACACTCGTTTATTGCGAGCATAATAAATTCTTCAACAGATTAATTGCAACACAATATCATACATAAACTCTGCTTTATGAGCTACTCTCAGTAATGCGTTAGTGCGAAACAGAACACACCGTAAGAACGAATACGAACTGGGCGGCTATGTACCCTTTGAAAATAATGCATTATTCTCTACCACTGACGCGAGCAATCCACGAACCTGGTGTCCAGTACTGAGCTGTTTGTTTGTGGATGCTTTAACATCAACAGGCAGTTGTGGTCTTACTCATCAACAGCGTCTCGAAATGAAAAGAGGTTACAACAACCAGAAGTCAGACTACACTGCCAAAGCAAACCGTAGAGCATTCGCCATCTCCTACCGAGACATCCACGCACCCAGATTCATTAAGGCACAACATGGAGCAGCATCGCCCGCTTTTCACTGAGTGAAAGGTGAAAGGTGGCAGATTTGATCTCCCACGATGCAATTTAAAGACAGATTTGTCATCTTGCTAAAGGTCTTGATGAACCTGGGTTACCGTAGTCTGCTAGAAACTGAATGGTGTTGGTTACAATATTTAAGTATGCACTTTAGAGGATTACATAGTTTCATATTTTTTTATTTATTTTTTTTATTTTTTCTAAATTTTTGAATGAGGTCAATTAATATTGCCTCACTCTAACCTTTGAATGATACTGGAAATATGTGGAAATATGTAACAACATCGCTTAGTTGAGGGTGATTACTGCCTATCATTGTGCTCCAGTTGTTCCTGATGAGTATGGAGTGGAAGGAAGAAGTTGGTTGTCACATATGCTTTCATTCCTTAATCCTACTTTTATTAAAAACTTTTGGCTTGTATGCTATTCAAACTTAACTGAAGGAATTACGTAAAAGGAAACAATCTACCGCTACACATGTTTCGAAACTTTAGCATACTACAGCTTACTAAAAGAAGCACCTACTGAACACAACAAACCCCTACGAAAAGAAGGAAGAAGAGCAGAAACTTACGGATTCTATCCATCGGTCCTTTGGTTGTGTGTGTGTGTGTGTGTGTGTGTGTGTGTGTGTGTGTGTGTGTGTGTGTGTGTCTTAGAAAAACATCAGATATATTGACAGGCCATGAGGGCCTACTTCTAGAAGCAGCAATACCTTCTGCTATTGGTAATAACTAGAATTACCACCATTGGTATATTGCATAAAATCTAACGAAACTTCTCGCGTGTTCAGCAATAATCTTCACTTTAAGAGATCATGGTAGAAGTTAAGTAAGCTTTTTACTATTCTGGATACTATTGCTGACTCGTCAGTAGACCATGTCGCTATTTTAATAGAAAGACAGTGACGAAGTGCGTGATTGAACACAAGGTGAGACGATACGCTATCTCAGCTAGTAAGTACCACTTCTTTTGCTTCTTCCGTTGCGGTTTTCTTTTGCAGGGGTCGACATTTCTGAAAACTTTCTTCCATTTAAGCGGGTCCTGTATGTCATTTCTATCAGGTCTTTCTCCCTCCTATCCTCTAGAGTATAGTCTACCGACTTCTTCATTTGTCTTCTTCCTTTCCTGAGGTCTTCTACTGTCGTATCCATCAGTGTTCTGCCAATGTTAGGTTGATTCCTTCTCATATGCTTTCACATCACTGGAGTTTTCTCTCATGGCCTTCCTTGGACACCTCCATTCAAATGGTTCAAATGGCTCTGAGCACTATGGGACTTAACAGCTATGGTCATCAGTCCCCTAGAACTTAGAACTACTTAAACCTAACTAACCTAAGGGCATCACACAACACCCAGTCATCACGAGGCAGAGAAAATCCCTGACCCCGCCGGGAATCGAACCCGGGAACCCGGGCGTCGGAAGCGAGAACGCTACCGCACGACCACGAACTGCGGACCACCTCCATTCCACCATCTAAAGCAGCAACCATAGTGCACGCGCTTTCACAACAATTTACACACACAATGGATAGAAAAAGTCGTCTCAAAATATTTCTCGGACCCTACCGACTTCTAAAGAAACAGTATACACTTGATTAGGAATTTCATATACTATGCTCTTTAGATTGCCCGTAACTCTGGGTCTTTAGCTAACAAATTTAATTCGGATTCTAGTACACATTTCGTCTAAATTGCTGGTAGAGGCGACAGTGGATTATTAAAATGATTCCTCATTCACATACTCCTCCCTGTCGGAGCTGGAATCTAAAGGAATGTTAGGGATAAAGACCGTGCCCAGCCCGCAGCTGAACAATACCTCGACATCTGTGACGGATGTTTTAGAAAGCGTCTTGAACTCTTTGGCCCCTCTCGTATGAATCCTTGTTCTTCTTCCATGTACATACGCTCTAGCGCCTTCAGTGCACTTTTTTTTAATATTTCCAATATTGGTGAACGTTGAAACATGAATTAGCCCGCCAGTCGTGAGTAAATTTTACGAGCAAACTCCTCTGCTCATTTTGTAAAATACTTTAGTGTCGAGCATTGTCAGTTGTTTGCGTTTTCCACCAGCATGGAAAAAATTGACCGATTAAAATTATGGAATCAGAACATGGAAACGTTTTGTCCGGAATGCAACGCTCTATCAGGAAAACGGTGTAAATCAGACAGACTCGTCCTCAGGTTGTGTGACCGCTGGGCGCTAAAATTTGGCATGTTGTTGTTGTGGTCTTCAGTCCTGAGACTGGTTTGATGCAGCTCTCCATGCTATTCTATCCTGTGCAAGATTCTTCATCTCCCAGTACCTACTGCAACCTACATCCTTCTGAATCTGCTTAGTGTATTCATCTGTTGGTCTCCCCCTACGATTTTTACCCTCCACGCTGCCCTCCAATACTAAATTGGTGATCCCTTGATGCCTCAGAACATGCCCTACCAACCGATCCCTTCTTCTGGTCAAGTTGTGCCACAAACTTCTCTTCTCCCCAATCTAATTCAATACCTCCTCATTAGTTATGTGATCCACCCATCTAATCTTCAGCATTCTTCTGTAGCACCACATTTCGAAAGCTTCTATTCCCTTCTTGTCCAAACTATTTACCATCCATGTTTCACTTCCATACATGGCTACACTCCATACAAATACTTTCAGAAACGACTTCCTGACACTTAAATCTATACTGGATGTTAGCAAATTTCTCTTCTTCAGAAACGCTTTCTTTGCCATTGCCAGTCTACATTTTATATCCTCTCTACTTCGACCATCATCAGTTATTTTGCTCCCCAAATAGCAAAACTCCTTTACTACTTTAAGTGTCTCATTTCCTAATCTAATACCCTCAACATCACCCGACTTAATTCGACTACATTCCATTATCCTCGTTTTGCTTTTGTTGATGTTCATCTTATATCCTCCTTTCAAGACACCATCCGTTCCTTTCAACTGCTCTTCCAAGTCCTTTGCTGTCTCTGATAGAATTACAATGTCATCGGCGAACCTCAAAGTTTCCATTTCTTCTCCATGGATTTTAATACCTACTCCGAATTTTTCTTTTGTTTCCTTTACTGCTTGCTCAATATACAGATTGAATAACATCGGGGATAGGCTGCAACCCTGTCTTACTCCCTTCCCAACCACTGCTTCCCTTTCATGTCCCTCGACTCTTATAACTGCCATCTGGTTTCTGTACAAATTGTAAATAGCCTTTCGCTCCCTGTATTTTACCCCTGCCACCTTTAGAATTTGAAAGAGAGTATTCCAGTCAACATTGTCAAAATCTTTCTCTAAGTCTACAAATGCTAGAAACGTAGGTTTGCCTTTCCTTAATCTTTCTTCTAAGATAAGTCGTAAGGTCAGTATTGCCTCACGTGTTCCAACATTTCTACGGAATCCAAACTGATCATCCCCGCGGTCAGCTTCTACTAGTTTTTCCATTCGTCTGTAAAGAATTCGTGTTAGTATTTTGCAGCTGTGGCTTATTAAACTGATTGTTCGGTAATTTTCACATCTGTCAACACCTGCTTTCTTTGGGATTGGAATTATTATATTCTTCTTGAAGTCTGAGGGTATTTCGCCTGTTTCATACATCTTGCTCACCAGATGGTAGAGTTTTGTCAGGACTGGCTCTCCCAAGGCCGTCAGTAGTTCCAATGGAATGTTGTCTACTCCGGGGGCCTTGTTTCGACTCAGGTCTTTCAGTGTAAATTTGACATATAGTTTTAATATCTCAATAATCTTAATACATGTTTTGTGTCCACTTCAATCTGCAGCTGCTTTTCTTTTCTTCATCTTTTCTGATGTAGTGGGATCTGGATCATTGGGATTCAAGTTCTTCTCCAGCCATTCAGGTTAAGATTACGCGCTGTTTCCCTGGCACAGGTAACGTAAATGTCGAAATGGTTCCATCCTTACAGCTCCGAACTTAATCTCCGTCTTTAATTTCGTTGAATCCTAAACTTTTTTCTTTCCTCTCTGCGCTCCTTAAAGCCACAAATGACGGTAGAGGCAAGGAGGACAAGAAAATCTTTGTCAGTATAGGTTGACACTAAATCTGTGACATCCTCACCTGCTGCTTGTAGTAATTATTTTTCTGTAGAAAGATATCTAGTTCGATAAATTCAAAATGCTAAGTTTTAACTTACAGCATAGTTTTTAGATAAACGTTTAGCAGCCATCGCCAGCGTTTGAAGCGGCTGTCCATAGGTTAAAAGTACATCACCTGATGATTCCTATGGGCTGATAGTGAATCGAAAAAAAAACGAAAGTAATGAGGAGTAGCAGAAACGAGTGTAGCGATAAACTTCAAAATCGGGGACAAAAAACAACGCGAATGAAGGAATTGTGCTACCTTGGAAGCATAATAACACACGACGGACGAGGCAAGAGGGAATATGAGAAGCAGATTAGCAGAGGCAAAGAAGGCATTCCTTCCCAAAAGAAGTCTACTGGTATCAAACATCGGCCTTAATTTGAGGAAGAAATTTCTGGGAACGTGCGCTTTGAGCACAACTCTCTATGGAAGTGGATTATGGCCTGTGGCAAAACCAGAGAAGAAGAGGATCGAAGCGTTTGAGATGTGCTACAGATGAATGTTGAAGATCAGGCGAACTTATAGGACAAGCGATGAGAAAGTTCTCTGCAGAATCGGCGAGGAATGGAAAATGTGGAAAACACCAACAACAAAAAGAGTACAAGATGATAGGATATGTGTTGAGACGTCAGGGAACAACTTTCAGTATACTTAAGGAAGCTGTGCAGGGTAAAAACTGTGGGGGGACAGAGATTGGAATATATCTGACAAATAATTGAGGATGTTGGGTATAACATCGCTAGTCTGCTACTCTGAGGTTGGTACAGGAAAAGATTTCGTGGGCGACCGTATGAAACTATTCAGAAAATCGTAAAAAAAAATAGATGATTACGAAGTGATTCCACAGACTAGCTTCACGTGCGTATCAAGTATTAGAGAACCGAAGCTTTCAGGTGTGCTGTGAGGCAAAATCAGATAGCTCAGTTAGTAATTGCGTTCTTTGTGGAGAGATCCAGGTTTGTACTCATATGTAATCTATCAGGAAGATTTATTACACGGTACCTCTCACTGGCCTGTCGGCGTCTCATTAGAATTTAATGATATTGGTGTCAGTGTACAGGGAACAACGGGTATTGGTGCAGATATTGTGATCATTTGTTACCTTGATATGTATCCAGTTCAGTGTGTTAATTGTTTTTGTCTTTGTCTAAGTCCTTCCGCGAACACATCTCAAATTATTTACTACCTGGTGTTTTCTACACGGTCGTAACTGCCCTGCGAAGTGGACTATGCCTATGCCTTATGAGAGAAACTACAATTTTCTTGGACACTGGAAATGAATGGCAAACCTTAAAGCTACGTAGGACCTACTTTAAAAACCAAGCAAATGTCTTCAATTCGGCTATTTTTACTTTGCTGACATTTGAGAATAGTTCGTGCAGGCAGCGTTGAACATCTTTCAGAAAGATTAGGAATTGCATCGTACAATACACGGCTATGATTATTTTTATTTTGACAATCGTTTTCGGTGACACTCTGTCCATCCTCGGGAAGTCTGCACGATATATGATTATGTACAAGGTGTTTCAAATTCGTCTCACCAAACGTCTAGCAATGATATATAACAACTTTGGCTAGAGACATATTCGCTGATGCTTCCTGGCGACACTAAGCGTCATTATGTATAGATGATGTAACAGTGAGGCTGCAAGGCGTAGGTACTCTGTGGCCTGCGTGTGCCTTGTTGTAGTCTACTCCGTATGAGCCAAAAGAGCTTTTTTCCGTAGTGTTGTTTTGCTTCAGTTTGTGGTGTTGTTGCGGTGTTTTGTAAAAGTTTTGCTTTAAAATGCCTCAGTGTGCTGTAACAGGCTGTCTGCCGTACAGCAGAAGGACAAAAGGCACGGATATAATTTATCATTCGCTCCCAAAAGACGTTAAAGTGCAGAAGGACTGGATAATGAAGTGCCACCGAAAAGATGGCTTCAGTGTTGCGACGTCAACGGTTTGTTCGTTACATTTCATATCAGATGATTATCTCCGTGACTTGCCAGCAGATCTTCTTTATCTACCGCCGAAGGAAACACTTAAACCAGACGCAGTGCCGAGTGCAAATATACTAGGAAGTGTTCCCTGTGTTAGTGGAAATTCAGGCGTTGACGATATAGTTTCTCCGAATAGGGCAGACGGGTTGCAGGCAATAAAGACAATGAAAAATGCAATTGAGCACCTGGCTAGTTGTCTCCGAAAAAAAAAAGAAAAGTAGGCCAGTCAACAGCGACAGATGACTGTGACACTGATAGTAAACAGATCAGCGAACTCTGTAAACGTATAAAGAATTAGAATACGGGAACCGCAGACTGACAACTATGTGTGCAAATCTCAGGCATAGTGAGAAGTGCTTGAAACTCAAAGTGGAAGCTTGTGGTGAGAAAATAAAATATCAACAAAAGTGTGAAAAGAAGCAAGTGCAGGAGAAAGTGACTCAAATATTAGGCAAATTGTTTTCAAAAACACAGATAAACTGCTTGTTGAGTGGAAAGAAACGAGCGAAGTGGCAAAGGGAAGATACTTATAAAGCGGTCAACTTCGTGCTGTGTCTAGGAGGTGCTATTTGTTTTTAAGGAATCAGGTCGGTTTCCCACTTCCAGGACTTTCAACACTTAAGAGATGGACGTCACACTCTTTCAGATGCTTTGCTGGCGTGCTGAGAGATGTTTTGAAACTAATGAAAGCTAACTCATCTGTATTGACATAAACCGAACGTGTGTGTGTGCTATCATTCGACAAAATAAATGTAGATAGCAACATTACTTATGATCATGTTGAAGATCATGTTGTAGGGCCACACACTAACGTGCTATTTGTTATGGTACGTGGTTTGTTTTCTGGATGGAAGCAACCAATTTACCATGATTTTGACACCCAAATAACAACTGGTCGGCTTAGCGGTGTATCTGCTCTGTACAAGATGTTGGTTACGATGCTGCTGCGACCTTGGAACAAAAAATCGACCGTGTGGAAAGATTTTAATGTGACAGTAACAAATTCCTGCTTTTTCAATCCGCAGTATGAAAAGAAACGAATCTGGGTGTTTTCAGATGTTCCACATTTTTTAAATTAATGACGAACTACTTTCCGGATGACGGACTAAAGCTTCCAATTGGGAAAATTGTTAATAAGACTGTTATAGAAATACTGCTCGCATTAGATAGGAGTGAAATGAAGTTGTGTCCTAAACTGTCACAGCTTCACCTCAGTGTTAAGGGGAGAGAGCGTCAAAGGGTTTATTTGGCAATGCAACTTTCGAGTACTACAGCTTAAGCCATAAGAAACCTAATGCCTGAAGAAGAGGAATCTGCAATTTTTTTTCAGTTAGCAAACGACGCATTTGACATTCTGAATGCTCGGAGGTACAACAAGAATGCGTCATCATGTGGTTATGGGATACATAAGGATGTTCAAGAAAGAATATTAAGAGAACTATATACGTGTGCCAAAAAAAAAAAATAAAATACGCGTAGGCAATACAAATCACTTGCTCCCACTCCAGAAACGCATAATGACAACTGCTCGGTCATTATTTGGACTGTTTTCAGACCTTCAGCCACCACAAATGACATATATTTTAACTGCAAGATTCAACCAGGATGCATTCGAAAATTTTATCTCACAGATCAGAGGAATTGGTCATTTCCATTTGAACCCTTCTCCAACAGAAGTAAAAAACCGATTACTGCTGTTACTGCTGGGACACAATGCTCATGATATTCCTCTGTCAAGTGACACATCAGTAGAGGCAGATGAGTATGACGGATTTTTGACGTCACATCTGTTCACAGGAATTTTGTCCGACATGAGCGAAGATAGATGGTGAAAAAGAACTACAAGCTATTAACTTTCCTCTTCAACCAGAGTCCGCCCCTTGTGGCAGCGCGGTTCTAGAAGCTTTAGTCCGGAACCACGCTGCTGGTACGGTCGCAGGGTCGAATCCTACCTCGGGCATGGCTGTGTGTGATGTCCTTAGGTTAGTTAGGTTTAAGTAGTTCTAAGTCTAGGGGACTGATGACCTCAGATGTTAAGTCCCATAGTGCTTAGAGCCATTTGAATTTCATCAACCTGCACCAGAGGAATCTGCTGTCAAAGAGGGATGTGACTTCTCTGCAGAAGGATTCCGTTACCTGCTGGCTCCAATGCATATCGTGCAACGAACTGTGACAACACACTGGGAACGCCATCTGGTGATATTTTGTCCTCCAAAAAATGAAAATTATGTTTGGATTGAAACTCTATCTCGCGGTGGGCTTACAGTTCCAACAGATGAGTGGCTACATAAGGTGTCTCAGTTTGAACTAATTTTTAATGAATTTAATGGATTGGATACTATTTGCAAGGAAAAAAATATAGTGAAAACAATATGCACTGCTGTTCAAACTAAATATGCGGAGTTTTCTTCACAAGTTATAAAACTGTATGTCAGAACACGACTTTTCATTCGTATGCGGTTCCTCCATATGAAGCATAAAATGCAGAAAGCAGCAAGGGAGAGGAAATGAAGACAGTGGCACTCTTCTTCCACTACAAACATCTAAAAAGGTAAATCAACTATTTTAAATTTATTGCTGTTATAAATAGTTGCTGGTCTTTAATAAGAGTCGCTTGGTGCGCTAGCCGCTGCTTCGTTTACTGCTACAGTGACGTCACTGTGCCAGCCAATCACAGCCGATTTCGTTTCGGGCCCAACCTCACCTTTAAATAACCTTGGGTAGTACTCAGCACACCTAGTTAATAAACTCTGCCATTCGGTGAAACCTTGTCGTGCCATAGCCGGGAAGCATCAGCGAACATTTTGTCTCTGACAAAAGTTGTTCCCCACGACTTCACCTGTTATCCTCAGACATTTGATGCGAAGACTTTGGAACGCTCTGTACAAAGTGCGGACAATAACTGTACAT
This sequence comes from Schistocerca cancellata, assembly GCF_023864275.1. Taxonomy (NCBI): domain Eukaryota; kingdom Metazoa; phylum Arthropoda; class Insecta; order Orthoptera; family Acrididae; genus Schistocerca; species Schistocerca cancellata. Next base: position 403,941,607 of record NC_064631.1, read on the forward strand.
AGCACCCCATAAAACGTTTTCCATCGAGTATACATGTATTATACACAGTGTGTCATTTACAGAAAGAATTACTGTTCAACTGTCAGCTGTGTACAAGCTCAAAGCTTCCATCTAGTTAAGTTGTGTATTGTCATTTTATGATTACACTATGTCTGGGTGTGTACTTTCATTATATGAATGCTTTTTATTATATGCATTAACTTGTATGTTTCAAACCTTTTTATAGATGATGTTATAACAATTTAATTTGTACAATTATTGTTTGCTATCTAACGAAATAAAAATTAATGTGAAACATCTGCAATGTTTTACCGAATTTTAGAGCAATATGTGGTCATGGACATGTTGTTCGTAAGAATTACGTACCGACAGTCAACATGTTTAGAATATTTAAGGTCTGCAACGTAAGAACTTTGGGCAGTTGTAATTGACAATTTGTTAGGGTTGCTCCAGGCGTGTTGATAATTTACACAGAAAGACGTGATTGTGATATCACAAGTTATACTAAAACGAAACTCTGCAAGACTGATAAGGTAACGCAGTTGTGAAATGCACATTTAAATACCCCCTTTTTAAGCATAATTGACACTGTTTCTGATGCATGCATGATTAAAAATGCATGTATGATGAAAAATGTTTTGTGAGACACAATGTACAGTTACTGTATGCGTTTTATATAATGCACAGTTGCATAAGGTGCAGATGGTCCGGGGATGACCTAGGTATGACCGAAATCGATTGCCGAAGTAAAAATAAGTATAGTTGTGTATTGCGTGATATAGTTCCTAACCTTTTTTATATTTACTCTAAAGAGTTACTCTGAAGTGGAATCACTCAACTCTTTTCTAGCAGTCATAGAAGATAAACAAGAGCACTTGATCTCTTGTGTTCGCAAAGAGGTCATCGTTATACTCTGTAGTGGGACGCACTGCAAAAGATACGCGCAAATGAGTATGAGCGTGCTGTCCAATCTGCTGGCTCGAGGCCCACAGGATGATTTATGTGTCATCTGCTGCCTTCCGCTCCACAAATCACGCCAGCAGCCACTTCTTGACAGACGATAGCATACATTCCTGAGTTCCGTGATCAATTTCCCAAACGTCAAGGGATGTGGCTAGCGAAACATACACTGTCCGGTATAACAGCCGAGAAATAGTTACAACTGTGTAGAACCCGCTGTCCAAACAACCAGGCAACTGATGTGCAGTGTTTTGGCAGCAGTAAATCACTGTATGAATTCTTCGTGCGTTTGTCCAAACAATTCATATCCGTTTTAATATAAAGTTCTCGTTTTTTAGCCGAGATAGTCGGTGGAAATCGTTTCGACGAGCTTCTTTCGGATCATCTTTCGAACCATTTCCAAAATAAGGAGCGACTGATTATAATGAGCGATTCGTAACAGTGATTGCATAATTGGTTACTAGCTTCGTCAGATATGAGATGCGTATTAAAACATGTCAGAGACAAGCGTGGAAAACGTCTCACTGAAATCTGCTGTTTTCTGGAGGGTGCGAAGAACCTCTTGAGTTTCTTACCCTTGACTGAAGGAGCTGTAGTACAATCTCTTAAAGAACAACGTTCATGAGTCGAAGTAGCGTAATCAGGCAAGCAAAGGAAACACAGATATCCATCACATAGACGAGTGTTTCAGACTCATCACATACACGAGTGTTTCTAACTCTTCTTTTTTCCACTTTTTATTTCATTTTTGTACCGAGTTCAGTAAATACAAAACTTGCCATGCGTTTTATTATTACTTTTTCCTTAACTTTTTGTAACGTGTAGTACGTATTTTGTTATTTAATAGCAAAATATTTTGCACATTACTTATACTCTTTGTTTCACCTTCCATAGTGACACAGGGTTTTTATCTGGCACTGCGAGATGAATAATGAATATTAATCGAGTGAATATTAGACAGGAGATAACATTAGATGACTGATAAAGTGGGTTAACTATTGAAACTTCGTGGCGGATTGAAACTGGGACGCGAAGTTTAGCCTCTAAAGATAACTCATTTAGTATACGAACTGTGCAGGTACGACTGATGATCACCTTAAAGCTTCAGTTTCATGTATTCGACAATTCTCACAGAATATCTGTATAAATTGCAGGTCTCTGGCAGAGCGAAAGATTCGTTTTGTTTTCAAATATGAGATAAACGGCTAAAACGCAATCCTCCTATTGTTGTCTTTGCATTGTCATGATCAGATTAGATCACAGCACAATGATTAGATTATTGTAACACTTTCATAACCAAGTCTATGACTTTTGTGATAAATGTATACCACAGGCTTACATCAAAGCAGATATACGAGTACATAATGCCGAGATTGCTAAAGGACAAGCCATAAAATGTAAACTCTAAATACTCTAGTAAACATTACAGTCATATAACTGAAACGCTAAGAGATTTTAGTTGATGTTTTTCAGTACTCACAAATCCTCTCTTCTCATGTAATTCTGTTTGTTGTGATTGTCACATATCATCTTGGTAAAATCCATTCTCTTATACAGAGCTCTTGTTCCTTAAGAAAGTCTCTATTACTCTAAAAATAACGCAATATATAGTTCCCAAAATACTCTGAATTATCATTTCTCTTAAAAAAAATCTCAAAATATTTGCAACTCATCTATAGTGCAAATCGTTTTCACTACTACGTTTTCCAGTCTCTGGCGAATTTAAGATTACTAGAATTCGCATGATACGAAATGGTTTCTGAAACAATCGACTTACCTCTCTTGTTAATATTTGCCTTCGTCCCTCCTTCGTTACTTTAAAATGATTTTCGCCGGCCGCGGTGGTCTAGCGGTTCTGGCGCTGCAGTCCGGAACCGCGGGACTGCTACGGTCGCAGGTTCGAATCCTGCCTCGGGCATGGGTGTGTGTGATGTCCTTAGGTTAGTTAGGTTTAAGTAGTTCTAAGTTCTAGGGGACTTATGACCTAAGATGTTGAGTCCCATAGTGCTCAGAGCCATTTGAACCATTTGAAAAAGATTTTCAAATCCGCTGCGCAATATATTCTTAATGATCTGCAACATAACCAAAGAGTTTCTTTACACACAGCGCCAAAGAGTGTACACATTACTCTGTGCTGCTACTGTTTTTTTAATCGCAACCAATTGCTTCCACAATTTGTTTCTAAATTACCACAAAATTTAGTATTTCAATGATATAAAAATAACGAACTTAAATAAGAAATCGTTAAGTGAGAAATTAATACGTGTTGCGTAATTCCTTTAGATGTGGGGACGAAACTCGAATGAATCATTTTGGGTATAAAGAACAGCAGCCGCTATGGAGTTGTTTCACTTCAGCCAATCCAAAAATCAGTACAAATACAGTATAAAACGGGAACGAAGGCTCTGGAGTTTTAGGGCCTAGACGATACTTTTTTAATTGATTCAACGATACTCTTAGCATAAAGCCCTTGTTTTTTTACAGGCTCTTGTGTAGAAATAAATAAATCTAAAACTTCTGTCAATTGTGGATGTGGAGCATTGCGACTGTGACCAATAAAGGTTTTCAGCAGTGACTACAACCAGTTGCTTTAAACCAAAACCGAAAAGAAATTTGCAAGATGTATGTCTTGCAAGAACAACTGTCCATACTCTAGTAGTATCAAAATGAGTAAAATTAGTAGTATAAAAATAAGTAAAGATATAGGCCTTACATGTACCTTCTCAAGAACTGAGTTTTAGATGTTCAGAGTTCTACAGAAGTTGTAAATATCAGTGCAGTCTAGGGAAAAATTCAAGAGTATTCGAAAAAACGTTTTATTATATGGAAATTATTTTGAAGAAAATAATGGTTACACAGAAAACTCATTTAGTATGTGCGCATTTGAAACCAACTAAGCATCTTGTTTCCTGTTAATCGTACATTAATCCTGAAATGTGTCTCTTACACTGTTATAAAACGATATGAACAAGTAGACATTTTTGCACTGTCTGACTTTGAGACGAGTGAATGTCGTAAGGACTAGAGGTCGACCACACGAGATAGCACTGAACCACATAGTACACTATATGGCCAAAAGCAGCTGGATATCCTTATGAAACGCGCAATTAACCACTAGGTATCATGAGAGACGGTCTGGCCAGAATAAAAGGAGGCGGAGAGTATTGTGTTGTTAGCAGAGAAGCAGAAACAATGGAACGAGTCACTCAGGAGAGCTCAGTGACTTGGAACGTGGAATAGACATTGGATGTCGCCTGAGTAGAGCCGCCCACGTTCACTGTTGGTGATTTGATTGTGATGCGTAAATGCAAAGAACAAGTACAGTTAAACTAAGATTTCAGAGATCATGTGGGCTTGCTGATGGGCAGCGAACGTAGGTCATTGCAGAGGGTGGCTGTAAAAATATCACTTGAAATTAGTGGGAGGAAACACAAAGGGGCGCCAGTAGTTCAGATAGAACAATGACTGCGCGCAGGGTGCAGAAAAAAATGGGGTACGGTGGTGGAGCAGCACCTCATCAACTACACACTTCTGTAGTCAATGCTAAGCAGTGCCTGAGGTGATGTAAAGAGAGACGACACTGGACTGGAAAGATGAATCACGCTATACCCTGTGGCAATCCGATGGTAGTGTTTGGGTCTGGCGAATGTCTGGGGAACGTTACCTGCTGTAACGAGCAGGATCACCAATGAAGTACGGAGGCGGTACTGTTGCGGACAGGTTCGTATTTTGTGGATAACACTCCTGAAATGGACTGACCTGTCGAAGCTCTCGACCTGAACGCGTCGGAAAATGTTTGGGATGAGTTAGAACGTTCATTTTACTCGGGGGCCTGCCCCCAACTTACTACCTTCTCTGGTTTCGGCTCTTGAGGAAGAACGTGCTGCCATCCTCAACAGACATTCGGACACCTCATTGAACGCTTCCCCGACAGAACTCAAGCCCTCAGAAAGGCAACGGGTTGGCATCCCATGTTAATGTTCACTTGTAGGTGTAATGATACGTTTGGTCAGGTAGCTTGTGATGTCACTGTCGATGCAATCCGTAGCACATGCTAGCGTAGTTTGGGTGGTTTCTAAGTTAGTCTTTTCGAACACCATTAGTTGGAATGCACCAACCTTTTAATCCTCGCTGCTGGGTCTCATGCATTAAAGGCGCATGACGTACTGATGATGACTGTCACGCCGGCAGATGGGATGCTACATTTTTTCGGTATCCTCAGCGCTGCTACAAAGGAGTAGGCTGACCATTTAGATCAGTTTCACACGCTCACTTCCCATCACCAGCCCAATCACAACGCTAGACCTCTGGTGCATTCGTAATGGTCAGCTACACTATAGCGCTACACTTGAGACTCGACATCTATACGCTGCAAACGACTTCAATATGTGCGGAAGTTAAAATTCATTCTAGTTACAAGGCTCCCTAACCTTTTTTAAATGTATTACTTTTTTCTAAGAAAATGGAACCTTGAAGATAATTATTGTGTTATGATGGTCATTGTTTGGTCATGTGGCTTATAAAAGTATTCTGAAATCTTACTTGAACTCTTCGCCAGTCGGTACCTGTATGCAGCCAAATAAGTCATGCGTTCCTACTGCATGGTTTGTAGGAGAGTTATTTAGCTAAGTACCCAAAGTATCGCTTCTTATCACAACGAACACCACTGGACTGTGTTTCAAACGTTAAATATGCCGTAGTAGCTTTTAAAAGTCGTCAATGACCTGGTGCGATGCACGTCTGCATTGATGCAACCTACTCAAAGGGGTAGGTTGGATAATCTCGTATTACACGCCCCAAGATACGATGGACCCGTGAGGAAGCAATGACTAGAATTTCAGGTGGCCGTTGGGATAAATTTGATCATGTAATACTATTGCTAACGCCAATCATCTAATTCGTGAATGGGTTAAACACCTAGTGGTCTGCTGCAATGGTCAAACTACGTCCTGTTTCTAGATGATTTCTGAACAGCCGCGAAGAAGAATGTACTTTCATAAAAACAACGACGAACAGTACAAACATGAAATCATAGTAAATAATCAATTAATTTTCTGACTGTATGGATATATGAAAGAAAACAAAGCAAAATTTAAAGGTATGTCAGTCTTCCTCTCCTACCTGGACCCATGAGTACTGGAGGTTTGTGCATTTTCTTGTCTACAGGATCTCTGTTACTTTCTGAACAAAAAAAGTTCTATTTATACAGGGTGTTACAAAAAGGTACGGCCAAACTTTCAGGTAACATTCCTCACTCACAAATAAAGAAAATATGTTATGTATGCATGTGTACGGAAAAGCTTAATTTCCATCTTAGAGCTCATTTTAGTTTCGTCCACCTACGCTCAATGGAGCAAGTTATCGTGATTTCATACGGGATACTCTACCTTTGCTGCTAGAACATGTGCCTTTACAAGTACGACACAGCATGTGGTTCATGCGAGATGGAGCTCCTGCACATTTCAGTCGAAGTGTCCGTACGCTTCTCAACAACAGATTCGGTGAACGATGGATTGGTAGAGGCGGACCAATTCCACGGCCTCCACGCTCTCCTGACCTCAACCCTCTTGACTTTCATTTATGGGGGCATTTGAAAGCTCTTGTCTACGCAACCCCGGTACCAAATGTACACTCCTGGAAATTGAAATAAGAATACCGTGAATTCATTGTCCCAGGAAGGGGAAACTTTATTGACACATTCCTGGGGTCAGATACATCACATGATCACACTGACAGAACCACAGGCACATAGATACAGGCAACAGAGCATGCACAATGTCGGCACTAGTACAGTGTATATCCACCTTTCGCAGCAATGCAGGCTGCTATTCTCCCATGGAGACGATCGTAGAGATGCTGGATGTAGTCCTGTGGAACGGCTTGCCATGCCATTTCCACCTGGCGCCTCAGTTGGACCAGCGTTCGTGCTGGACGTGCAGACCGCGTGAGACGACGCTTCATCCAGTCCCAAACATGCTCAATGGGGGACAGATCCGGAGATCTTGCTGGCCAGGGTAGTTGACTTACACCTTCTAGAGCACGTTGGGTGGCACGGGATACATGCGGACGTGCATTGTCCTGTTGGAACAGCAAGTTCCCTTGCCGGTCTAGGAATGGTAGAACGATGGGTTCGATGACGGTTTGGATGTACCGTGCACTATTCAGTGTCCCCTCGACGATCACCAGTGGTGTACGGCCAGTGTAGGAGATCGCTCCCCACACCATGATGCCGGGTGTTGGCCCTGTGTGCCTCGGTCGTATGCAGTCCTGATTGTGGCGCTCACCTGCACGGCGCCAAACACGCATACGACCATCATTGGCACCAAGGCAGAAGCGACTCTCATCGCTGAAGACGACACGTCTCCATTCGTCCCTCCATTCACGCCTGTCGCGACACCACTGGAGGCAGGCTGCACGATGTTGGGGCGTGAGCGGGAGACGGCCTAACGGTGTGCGGGACCGTAGCCCAGCTTCATGGAGACGGTTGCGAATGGTCCTCGCCGATACCCCAGGAGCAACAGTGTCCGTAATTTGCTGGGAAGTGGCGGTGCGGTCCCCTACGGCACTGCGTAGGATCCTACGGTCTTGGCGTGCATCCGTGCGTCGCTGCGCTCCGGTCCCAGGTCGACGGGCACGTGCACCTTCCGCCGACCACTGGCGACAACATCGATGTACTGTGGAGACCTCACGCCCCACGTGTTGAGCAATTCGGCGGTACGTCCACCCGGCCTCCCGCATGCGCACTATACGCCCTCGCTCAAAGTCCGTCAACTGCACATACGGTTCACGTCCACGCTGTCGCGGCATGCTACCAGTGTTAAAGACTGCGATGGAGCTCCGTATGCCACGGCAAACTGGCTGACACTGATGGCGGCGGTGCACAAATGCTGCGCAGCTAGCGCCATTCGACGGCCAACACCGCGGTTCCTGGTGTGTCCGCTGTGCCGTGCGTGTGATCATTGCTTGTACAGCCCTCTCGCAGTGTCCGGAGCAAGTATGGTGGGTCTGACACACCGGTGTCAATGTGTTCTTTTTTCCATTTCCAGGAGTGTAGAAACTCTTCGTGCTCGTATTGTGGACGGCTGTGATACAATATGCCATTCTCCAGGGCTGCATCAGCGCACCAGGGATTCCGTGCGACGGAGGGTGGATGCATGTATCCTCGCTATCGGAGGACATTTTGAACATTTCCTGTAACAAAGTGTTTGAAGTGACGCTGGTACGTTCTGTTGCTGTGTGTTTCCATTCCATGATTAATGTGATTTGAAGAGAAGTAATAAAATGAGCTCTAACATGGAAAGTAAGCGTTTCCGGACACATGTCCACGTAACATATTTTCTTTCTTTGTGTATGAGGAATGTTTCCTGAAAGTTTGGCCGTACCTTTTTGTAACACCCTGTATATTGTTAATTAATGTTTTGGAGCGCAACAGTTGAAGAGAAAGTCATAGCTGGTGAGTATGATAACAGAGATGAAGAAGCTGAAGTGGGAAGTATTTGGTCTAATTAATACAAACATCGTGAGACGAGAATAACTATAAAATTTGTAACATAATTTCAAACAGCCTACAAAATATTTAGACCCGCAGACAGACAGCCGGCTGATGTGGCCGGGCGGTTCTAGGCGCTTCAGTCCGGAACCGCGCGACTGCTACGGTCGCAGGTTCGAATCCTGCCTCGTGCATGGATGTGTGTGATGTCCTTAGGTTAGTTAGGTTTAAGTAGTTCTAAGTTCTAGGGGATTTATGACCTCAGATGTTTAGTCCCACAGTTGTCAGAGCTATTTGAACCAGACACAGATACACTAATCACCCAGAACATTATGACCCCTATCTAATAGCTAGTATATCCACATTTGGCATGGATAACAGGAGCGATGCGTCGTGGCGTGGAAGCAATAAGGCCTTGTTAGGTCGCTGGAAGGACCACATATGCACACACAAGTCATCTAATTCCCCTCAATTCCTGGAAGGGTGTTGATAAGCTCTGACGTCACTCTTAATCGCATTCCAGATGTATTATAACGGGTTCAAATCTCACGAGTTGGGTGCTCAAAACATCAATTGGAACTCACCACTGTGTTCCTCGAACCACTTCATCACCCTCCTGGCCTTACGGTATGGCGCATTATCTTGTTGAAAAATGTCCCTGCCGAGGGGAAACATGATCGTCAAGAAGGGGTGTACGTGATCTGCAATCAGTGTACGGTACTCCTTGGCCGTCCAGGTCCCTTGCACGAGCTTCACTGGACCCATGGATGACCTCGTGAATGTTCCCCACAACATAATGGAGCCGCTGCCAGTTTATGTCCGTCCCGCAGTACAGGAGTTAACGAGCTGTTCTGCTGGAAGACGGTGGATTCGCGCCCTCCCATTAGCATGATGAAGAAGGTATCGGGATTCATCAGAGTATGCAACGCTCTACCACTGCGCCAACGTCCAGTGCCTACGACCATGTGGCTATTCCAGTCGTAGTTGCTGATATCGCGGCGTTAACATTGGCACATGCGTGGGCTGTCGGCTGCGGAGGCCCATCGTTTGGAGTGTTCGGTGTACTGTGTGTTCAGACACACTTGTACTCTGCTCAGAGTAAAGTCTGATGTTATTTCCACCTCATTTCACCGCCTGTCCTGTTTTACCAGTCTGCCCAGCCTACGACGCCCGCCCGATCCCACAACGTCTGGACGTAGTTTCACATCGGTTTCGCCACGTGTTGAAGATACTCACCACAGCACTCCTCGAACACCCGAAAAGTCATACGATTTCCGAAATGCTCGTGCGAAGCCTCCGGAGCATCACAATCTACCTTCGGTCAAACTGAGATAGACGGCATGCTTTCCCCAGTCTGCAACTTGAACAGCACGCACACTCATGTTACATGCACCGTGCGTGTGCGTGACTAGCAGTCTTTCCTCGCCAGGTGTTGATGTTATCGCCTTTACGGGTTTATATTGATAGTAGGTCGTGGTCATAATGGTCTAGCTGATTAGTTCAACTGGTTCATATTCGTCTGAGCACTATGGGACTTAACATCTGAGATCATCAGTCCCTATAACTTATAACTACTTAACCCTCACTAACCTAAGGACATTACACACATCCACACGCGAGGCAGGATTGGAACCTGCGACCGTAGCGATCGCGCAGTTCCAGACTGAATCGCCTAGAACCGCTCGGCCACAGAGGCCGACAACTGATTAGTATAGATACATTTACGGGAGCGCACATGAAGATGCACAGCCTAAATACTGTAAATACTTAATTCACTCGTGCAACGACAGAAAAAGGGGGCCACAATAGTGAGCGAAAGAATTAAAAATATATAGAATAAATAATCGTCATATAAGAAATCGATTAGCCAGAGTCGCTGTGCAACGTATGAGATCTCTATACTAGATGCTATGGAACTCCTTAGCTAAAATTGATAACACAGTTACATTTAAGTGTGGACTACTTTCAAATTAAGGTGATGGCGACACAATGGAGGCACGTATTTTAAAATTTTGACCTTTGGTGGAACTGATCAGTCTGGTTTTAGATTCTTTTAAGAGAAGCTCTTAGAGCAAAAAGCCTTCTGTTCGGCATCGTACAAAATCGGGTGTAATTTTAAGGTAAGTTAAAGATACGTGTATTACTTAGATCCACAATGACTTTGTGATTCCGTTAGTCACATCAGCGCTCCATACCCCGTCTTCGATTTCAGCACTGAGTCTGAGAAGCCAAACATGGGCACTATTCATGTTCACGATACTCAAAAGTGAACTCAAATGTCTAAAAAAATAAGATGGAACACATTGTTAGAAGGCTTACATACCTCGCAACAGAGACCAATCCTCTATAAGCCATATGAAGGGAAACCCCGAATTGTGCTCCACAGAGCCAGGTTTTTCTATCACATGTTCATAAACGAACAGAAGTAATTGCTTTTACGTAGGTACTATTGTGACAACGCCGGGAACACTGAGAGTGGTGAGTTGCTGTTGGTTGTGGGGGGGTAAATATTTGGCAACTTCAGTATTATTTATTCATAACACAACCCAGCTAATCCGAGAGCATCAGCTTAAATAACAAAATAAGGGAACATTACTTGCGCTCAACTCCAACAAGCATGATGCTGGAATATGGGAAAAGAGAGACTGGTTCACTAAATGCAAAATAACTAGACCAACGGATTAAGCATAAGAAGTATTAACCTGCTGAAGTTAAGTTGGGACACGGAACCGGCAGCTCTTGCTGTTACCATCTCTTTTTCACCTCCGTGACAGGAGTAATGAAACTAATATTTGGTTGGGCCCCCGAAAGCAGCTTCGCGTCAGCTTTGTTAATCTTAACAAAGTTTCCGAACAGACCTGAACCCCTACCCTGACTTTATTAGAGCGCCTACCTCTGTTGTACAGTTTAGGCACTTCGCCAGCGCCCTCGCTCTCGCTAATATTCGCTGGAGACATCTTATAGGGTAAGAGCTCATAGATTAGACAAAGGGGAATTCGTACAAAACCCCGAAACATTCCCGAAGGGGTATCCTAATGCGTTTCATGCCTGTCGGTGTTAAATGCATACATCAACCAGTCTGCCGTCTCATCCACTGAGAATTGTCGAGGTAATTGTAGGCAATGAGTACATCACGAAGATCGCGATTAACTCTCTCAGCAAATGAGTTGTTGAGATAGTAGATAGTGGTGGCAGAGTGTCTCACCCCAAGCCCCAAACAAAATTCCTTAAAGGCCCTGGACGTAAATGGGGCAGCTGGTGCCGACAACGTAGGTGTCGTTTTGTGTGGTGCTGTGGATGCGGGTCTTACATACTTGCTGATCGATGATGACAGCCAGCTGTGATCCTGAAAAAAATAGTCGTCCGTAACATTCATAGGATGATATTTTAAGATGCATCTGGAGATAGAGCGAGCAGCCCTGAAATCGATAATACTGTATATTAAGGAAATGTGGCCAGACGTTTATTTCTTTACAATTGCAACTCATCACATTTCTGCGTTCCCATCAGCTACTATGGCGGAAAGTCAATTTATACCTAAACTTACTATCCGAAAATAATAAATCTAGCAGCTGATAAAGCTCATAGCGAGGTTGAAAGAAACGCAATTGAATCCAAAAAGATTCCAGTCTACGTTAAAAGCTGTAACAGGTTTAGACCCCGCATCGAGCGGAATTTTGTGGTATTCCTGGTTGAGATCCAAAGTGGTAAAAATCCGAGCACCAGTAAACCAATCAAAGCATGTGTGCAGACCAGGTAACAGCATGGAACAGAGGACTACCTTTCCTTCAGCTCTCTGTAATTCACCATTGGTCCAGATTTACCCAGTGGTTTCAGTACCAGTAAAATAGGTGATGAATATGGTGATTTGGAGGGGCAGATGACACTTGATATAACACTTTCTCTGTAACCCCCTTCAGCCCCTTCATACGCGGTGGGGACAACTGAGAATGTGGCCACCTCACATAAGCCCTATTCGTTAGCTCAATTTTGTGTTTAATAAGACACATTAGGCCCAATCTATCAATTAAAACACCAATAAAGTCGTTACACGAGATATTCAATTGTTCCCCCTGATCTAACGGCAAATGGTGTATCTGGACCCTGCCGTCCACGACTTTCTTTATTAGAATATAAACAAACAGTAATTCGCTATGCTGACCACATGAGAAGGTACAATTTTTGCACTAATACAATGTACTGAATAATAACGTACTCAAAATTTGTGTTGTAACAAATGCGTAAATATAATTATCAGCTGGGATTACATGAAGTCAAATAGGTAATCTGGACTTCTACCATGTCATTTAAGTAGCAGTGTAAGCTGTGGTTATGTCCAACTAACAACGATGTACTCAAATAATAACATAGAAAAACAAAATTAAAAGATTTAAAATTAAAAAAAGAAGTTTAAATTTTCTTATAAAGATGCGAAGGCTGACACATATCACATGATAGCAAGGTTGACACATGTCTTTGGAATAACCATCCACGCTGCAGAAAAAACAATCCCATTCCATGACTGTCCATCACGATAATTTAGTTCACATTTTGTTCGCGTCGTGATTTAGCGGATGATATTCTTACGAGCTTTCCCTGTGTATGGTATAAATTCTCGATGCCGTGGTACTCGTAACATAAAGCACTTCGACTATCTTGGTTACTGAAGCACCAATAATTTCCCCACGCTCCGATATAATGCACTCACAGCTACACAGAACACTGTTCTGGCGACTCACACTGCCGAAGTACTGAGAACACTGCAGAAGTGTTGTTCCCGATCAAATACACTGAGGTGACAGAAGTCAAGGGCTAGCGATATGCACATATATAGATGGCGATAGTATCGCATACCTAACATATGAAAGGGCTGTGCATCGGCGGAACTGTCATTTGTACTCACGTGATTCATGTAAAAAGGTTTTCGACGTGACGGAAATTAGCAGACTTTGAACGTGGAATGGAAGTTGGACGCAGGGGGCATTTTTTTCGGAAGTCGTTAGGGAATTCAGTATTCCTAGTTGTACAGTCTCAAGAGTGTGGCGAGAAAACCAAAATTATATCTCTTACCACGAACAACGCACTAGCCGACGGCTTCCACTTAGCGACCGAAAACAGTTGTGTTTGCGTAGAGTTGTAAGTGCCAACAAACAAGCAACAGTGCATGAAGTGACCGCAGAAATCAACGTGAGGGGTACGACAAACGTATCCGTTAGGCCAGTGTGGCGAAATGTGGCGTTAATGGGCTATTATTAGACGACCGACGCGAATGCCTTTGCTAACAGGACGACTCCGCCTGCAGCGCCTCTCCTGGACTCGTGACCATATGGACTGAACTAAGCACTACTGGAAAACGGTGGCCTGGTTAGATGAGTCCTGATTTGTTCGTGAGAGCTGATGCTGAGGTTTGAGTGAGACGCAGACCCCACGAAGCCATGGACCCAAACTGTCAACAAGGCATTGTGCGAGCTGGTGGTGGCTCTGTAATGGTGTGGGATGTGTTTACATGGAGCGGAATGGGTGCTCTGGTACAACTGAACCGATCATTGAGTGGAAATGGACATGTTCGGCTACTTGTAGACCATTTGCAACCAGTTTATGGATTTCATGTTCCCAAACAACGATGGAATTTTTATGGATAACAATTCGCCATGTCATTGGGCCACAATTCTTCGCGAATGGTTTGACGACCATTCTGGATAATTCGAGTGAATGATTTGGCTACCCAGATAGCCTGACATAATGAATCCCCTAGAACATTTTTGAGGCGTAATCGAGAGGTCAGTTCGCGAAAAGAAAAAAAAAAAGAAAAAATCCTGCGTCGCCAACACTTTCGCAGTTATGGACGGCTATAGAGGCAGCTTGGCTCAATATTTCTGCAGGGAACTTCTAAGGACTTTTTGAGTACATTCCACAGCAAACTGGTCCAATACACCGGACAAAAGGAGTTCCGACATGATGTTATTAGGTATCCCATCAGTATAGTTTTAACATTTAGTCAGTTGATAATTTTGCTGCCAGAGTTGGTCATATTGCAATGTATGTTCTTGCATATGTGGTGTTCCCGTCTTTTTGTCCAACTCCTGTACCTCCTCTTCCTGTTTGTCGGGTGTAAATAAGATGGCGCTGCCATCATGGCCATGCCTCCAGTTTGTCTCGACAGATAATAAATGGGCACCTGTGCATCAACACATTCTCAATCCTCGACTCTAGCTTCACATCTTTATCTTTTTTTTATTTTCGTCAGATATAATGTCAGGAAGTGAAAGATAGTTCATTTAAATGCAAGGATCGTCATACTGTTATTAACATCTAGGTGAGCCGTGTCAGTACAGCGCAGGAAAATTGTGTCTCTGCCTCCACGAGCAAGCAGTGAGTGTGTTCCCACGTGTCAGTTGATTACACAAAACCTCTCTGAACAAGATCAGTGGAGTGGAACCGCCTCGATGGGTGTGGATATCCAGCCAAACCCCGGCCATTCAAGCCGAACGTCGCGTCATAATGCGGCCTCCGGCGCGTAGCTGATCGAGACGTACGCCGCTGAATTGAGTCGGGGCCCCCTGCCGCTCTCCCCTGGTGCCAGCCAGTAGGTGGAGCCGGCGGCCGACTAATTGGTAACTACTTGCCACCAGGTCAGCGCCGCCCCTCGTATTTATTGGCCGGCGCGGCGCAGGGGGCCGCAAATCCGCCGCAAGCGCAGGAGCAGGCGCGTCCGTCACCCCTAATAACAAACCCCCGCTGCGCCCACCCTCCGCTGCAACACATACATAACATGCCGTACGCTGTAGGGCTCGCTGGCAGTTGGCCGCTTGACCTGGCTCTGTTACTTCTTAACTGCCTACGACACCTCAGTCTATTGACAAGTCGCACCCAGCCGAGGAGAATAGCCCCCTTGAGACGGCAGGAAAACCGTGAACCATCGCAGGGCATTTGAGTACGTCTACAAACGCTGATGAGCCAAGACATTATGACCAGTGGCTTAGTAGCGTATTGGTCAGCCTTAGGAACACAAAAGAGTGGCGATTCTGCATGACACGGATGCGTCAAGTGGTTGGTAGGTTTCCAGAGGTCATTATCATTAGTCGGTTCAGTCATTGCTAGAAAACTCAGAGAGGAAAGAAAAAAGTTTAGGATTCAACGAAATTAAAGACGGATAGTAAGTTCGGAGCTTTAAGGATGGAACCACTTCAACATTTACGTTACGTTACCTGAGCCAGGGAAACAGCGCGTAATCGTAATCTGAATATCTGGAGAAGAACTTGAATCCCAGTGATCCAGAGCCCACTACAGCAGCAAAATGAAACGCTGCAAGAATGATAGGTAACGCAGTTGTGAAAAGCACATTTAAATATCCCTTTTGTAAGCATATTCTTTATATAATTAAGTGACACTGTGTCTGACGCGGTAACAGGGATATGAGAAGCAGATTAGCAGAGGCAAAGAGGGCATTCCTTCCCAAAAGAAGTCTGCTGGTATCAAACTTCGGCCTTAATTTTAGGAATAAATTTCTGGGAATATGTGCTTAGAACATAAGTTTGATGGAAGAGAATTATGGCCTGTGGCAAAACTATGTTATTATACTTCCAAGGTAGCACAATTCCTTCATTCGCGTACTTCGTTGTCCCCAATTTGAAGTTTATCGCTAGTCTCATTTCTGTTACTCCTCATTACTTTCGTCTTTCTTCGATTCACTATCAGCCCATAGGAATCATGAGGTGATGTACTTTTAACCTATAAACAGCCGCTTCAAACGCTGGCAATAAATTTCTTCATTAACTTCTAATGTAATCGAATCTTCGATTAGGCCTCTCATCCGTAGCGACTTCCAGCTCTTCTTAACACACTGAAGTAACAAAAGACGTGAGACACATCCTGATATCGTGTTGGACATCCTTTTGCTCTGCGTTGTGCACCGACTCGCCGAGGCATGGACTCAACATGTCGTTGGAAGTCCTCTGCAGAAATACAGAGCCATGCTGCCTCTATAGCCGTCCATAATCGCGAAAGTGTTGCGGTGCAGGATTTTGTGCACGAACTGACTTCTCTATTATGTCCCGTACACGTTGGTGGGATTCATGTCGGGCGATCTGGGTGACCAAATCATTTCCTCGAAGTGTCCAGAATGTTCTTCAAACCTATCGCGAACAATGTGTCCCGGTGACATGGCGCATTCCCACCCGTAAAAATTCCTTCCATGTTTGGGAACATGCAGTCCGTGAATGACTGCAGATGATTTCCAAGTAGCCAAACACAATCATTTCCAGTCAATGATGGGTTCAGTTGGACTATAGGACCCAGTCTATTCCATGTTAACATAGCTCACACTATTAAGGAGCTGACTACAGCTTGCACACTGCCTTGTTGACAACTTGGGCCCATGGCTTCTGTACCACACTCGAACCGTACCATCAGCTCGCATCAAATGAAATTGGTACTCATTCGACAAGGCCACGCTTTTCCAGAAGTCTAGGGTCGAACTGACATGGTCACGAACCCTGACCTGCAGGCGATCTCGTACTGTTAGCAAAGGCACTTCGTCGGTCGTCTGCTACCATGGTCCATAACGCCAAATCTCGCCGCTCTGTCCTGACGGTAACGTTCGTCGCCGTCCCACATAGATTTCTGCCTTACTTTTACGCAGTTTGCTTGTCTGTTACCGCTGACAACTACGCAAACATCGCTGTTTCCAGTAGTCTAGTGACGGCCGTCGGCCACTGTGTTCTCCATGGTAAGAGGTAATGCCTGAATTGTGGTATTATCGGAACACTCTTGACACTGCGGAAGCGAAATACTGAATTCCCTAACCATTTCCGAAATCGAATGTCCCATGCGTCTAGTTCCAACCAGCCTTTGCATTCAAAGTCTGTCAGTTCCCGTCGTGCGGCCATAACCACGTCGGGAAGCTTTTCACACGGATCACCTGAGTGCAAATGACAGCTCCGACAGCACACTGCCCTTCTGTGCCTCTTGTACGCGATGCGGCCGCCATCTGAATATGTGCACATCGCTATCCCACGACTTTCGTCACTTCATTGTTCACTGATGAGCCAAGTTACCACTAGCTGCTCAATAGCATATTGGTCAGCCGTTGGAACGCAACACATCAGTGATTCTGCGTGGCTTGGATTTGTCAAGCGGCTGGTTGGTTCCCTGAGGTCACCGTCATTAGTCAATTCACTCATTGCTGGGTGTTTGGATTTCATTTCTTCACTATTATTTTACATAATCGAATCTTCGACCAGAAATCTCCACCCGCAGCGATCTTCACCTCTTCCCAATACAGGGTGATTCAGCTGTGGCTACCATTCAGTTTTATGTAACCCGCAATGCCCCCAATAACTATGCGCGATGTTTTCATATTCTCTCGCTCGCTATGTGCAAATTATTAGTTGTACAGATAAACTGAAAAGGACCTTTTTGAAGGAAATTTAATAGATGTACTGGCATACATTTTCGCTGGACGCCACAGTCTTCGACTTTTTACAGAAAAACACATTCAAAGATCATTTTTCTGCTTTTCTTCAATAATTCTGGAACTATGGCATCGGCAAAAACATATCCCAGTGCAAAATTTAACTGTATTAAACTTCCTGCAAAAAGATCCTGCTCATTGTTTCTCATGGACTAATAGCTTGCACATAGCGAACGACAGAATGTGAAAATCTTGTCCCTGGTATTTGAAGGCGTTGCGGCTTTCATAAAACTCATAGGTAGGGGCAGCTGAATCACTGTACTGGGTGATCAAAAAGTCATTATAAACTTGAAAACTTAATAAACCACGGAATAATGTAGATAGAGAGGTAAAAATTGACACACATGTTTGGAATGACATGGGGTTTTATTAGAACCAAAAAAAAAAAAGTTCACAAAATGTCCGACAGATGCGCGTCGTTGGGTGATGATCGTGTGCTCAGCCTCCGCTTTCGTCATGCTTGGCCTCCCAGGTCCCCAGACCTCGGTCCGTGCGATTATTGGCTTTGGGGTCACCTGAAGTGGCAAGTGTATCGTGATCGACCGACATCTCTAGGGACGCTGAAAAACAACATCCGACACCAATGCTTCACCGTAACTCCGGACATGCTTTACAGTGCTGTTCACAACATTATTCCCCGACTACAGCTATTGTTGAGGAATGATGGTGGACATATTGAGCATTTCCTGTAAAGAACATCATCTTTGCTTTGTCTTACTTTGTTATGCTAATTATTGCTATTCTGATCAGATGAAGCGCCATCTGTCGAACATTTTGCGAACTTTTGTATTTTTTTGGTTCTAATAGAACCGCATGTCATGCCAAGCATGTGTGTCAATTTGTACCTCTCTATCTACATTATTCCGTGATTTATTCAGTTTTCAAATTTATACTGACTTTTTGATCACCCGGTATATAATTTGAAGGGCTAGGCCCATCAATCTTCTTCGTCTGCTTGCTGCTCTTCTACATCTACATCTACATACATCCTTCGCAAGCCACCGTACAATATGTGGCGGGGGGTGCCCTGTACCACTACTAGTGATTTCCTTTCCCGTTCCACTCGCAAATAGAGCGAGGTAGGAACGACTGTCCACATGCCTCCGTACGGACCCTAATTTCTCGTATTATATCTTCGTGGATCTTTCGCGAAGCGTACGTTGTCTGCAGTAGAATCGTTTTGCAATAACTTAAAATGGAGGTTCTCTCTATTTTCTCCATAATGTTCCTCGAAAAAAATGTCGCCTCTCCACCAGGGAATCTCGAGTTCCCAAAGTATGTCCGTCGTGTATGTTGTTCGAAGCTACCGGTAACAAATCTAGCAGCCCGCCTCTGAACTGCTTCGGTGTCTTCCTTTAATCCGATCTCGTTCAAAATGGTTAAAATCGCTCTGAGCACTATGGGACTTAACATCTGAGGTCATCAGTCCCCTAGAACTTAGAACTAGTTAAACCTAACTAACCTAAGGACATCACACACATCCATGCCCGATGCAGGATTCGAACCTGCGACCGTAGCGGTCGCGCGGTGCCAGACTGTAGCGCCTAGAACCGCTCGGCCACACCGGCCGTCAATATGATCTGGTGGGAGAACCTAAACACTCTAGCAGTACTCAAGAATCAGTCATCCTAGTGATCTACATGCGATCTCCTTTACAGATGAACCATACTCTCCTAGAAGTCTCCCGACAAACCGAAGGTGACCATTCGCCTTGCTATTAAGATGCTTAAATGCTCCTTACATTTCGTACCGGTTTGTAACGTTAGCCCAGATATTTAATAGGCATGACTCCGTCAGACAGCCCACAACTAATACTGTATTCGAAAATTACGGGTTTGTTTTTCCTACTCATCTGCACTAACTTACATTTTCTAAATTTAAAACTGGCTGCCAATGACGACACCTTCCTGTAAACCACAGTGTCATCAGCAAACTGTACAGATTGTTGTCCACCCTGTCCGCCAGGTCTTTTATGTATGCAGACAATAACAGCCATCCTATCACACTTCTCTGGGGCACTGCTGACGATACCCTTGTCTCTGATGAACACTCGCTGTCGAGGGCAAAGTAATGGGTTCTATTACTTAATAAGTCTTTGAGCCAATCACTTACTTGGGAACTTATTCCGTGGGCTCGTACCTTCGTTAACAGTCTGCCGTGGAGTACGGTTCAAATGATTTTCGCAATCCTGCTTGTTGTCCTTCATCCATAGTCCGCTGGATAACATATGAGAAAAGGGCAGGCCGAGTTTCGCTCGAGCGATGCTTTCTATAACCGTTCTAATTCGTGGACATAAAGTTCCTCGTGGTCTTCTGTTTTCGAGTTTTCTTTCCAAGTGAATCGTCCCCTTGAAATTTTTTATGAATGACTGTTCTGGGAAACCTCTTACGTTATTTGCTTATCAAACAGCTGAGCAGAACTGAACGAACTCAGACATTTCGCTCTTTACCTATTCTGATCAACACTAAACTGACATACAATATTTTTAGCGCAACGCAATCTAACTTTCAATAATCCCTACAAAAGAATGGCCCTGGCTAAATTAACCTATACTTTTCACAAATCACTTACCTCACAAAAATTTTCGTTACTCGAACTACTGCAATACAGCGAGCGCCACTACTGCCAGCTAAATAAAAGATTCAAACTACTGAAAGCACTAACTACTGATAGGCATAGTTAGCAAATGAACGATTTTGATAGACAACAAACAATGTATTTACCTTAATAGTGTTCCATGGTCATAATGTATATTTATATCAGTTCATGACATCCACTCTTACAAATTTACTGTCCCTGTCCAGATCATCCACTCTCAAAACTCCGCCATCTCACTCCCCACATCCACCACTGCTGGCGGCTCACCTCCAACTGCGCAACGCTACGCGCTGTTAACAGCCAACAGCCCAACACTACAATAGCGACTATTACAACAATGCCACCCAGCCACAGACTGCACACAGCACAGCCAGTGATTTTCATACAGTGCGCTACGTGGCGTTACCAATATAAAAACCTGGACAGCCTACTTACATAGCCCCCATGCTCCCCACAAAAAATTTTCCAAATTGTTTTGGGCACTGGCCAATACATATTTCTTAAAATTTTTTCACAATTACAATAACAAAGAAATCAAATGCACACACTTATTGATACAATCTTGGTCAAAAGCTAAAATTTTCTCACAGTCCATAAAGACAGTCCTGATCGTTCATCACAGTAAAATTGCAGTGTTTTTCTAAAAGTCTGAGCAGTAAAAGAAAATGCACACAGAAGTAGTGGATTTCCATGCAGTCTTGAAGAAGTAGTGTTGTCCTTCCAACGGAAAGACAGTGCTGACTCTTGACGTGCAGACAGGTAATGGGCCACAACAGAGCAAACCAACAGCAGAGTCAGTCGAAGTTTTGAAGAATATTGGTAAGTAGGTCATCACAGAGCAGACCAACTGTGGTCCTGCTAGAGATTATGGTATTGGTGGGCCATCAAAGGTGCAGACCCACATCAGTCCTTGTAGAGATTATGGTATTGATGGGCCATCAAAGATACAGATCCTCTGTAGTCCTTGTAAAGACGGCCAGCAGCCATCTGTTGCGACTGTGCAGGTGCACAATCACCATCGAAGTGTCTTGCGGACAATATTGCAAGTCCATAAACCACCACTTGTGCACTCACAAAGTTTTTGGAATTGTCCTTAGAAACAGCAATGCTGTTAATCAGTCCCTTGCTGTATTATTAACACATGTGCAAACACTAACAGTCCCAACTTCTCATCTATTGTGCATATACTATGACCAACAGAAACAGTGTGCAGTGAAATGTAACTTAATTTGATTAACTGGTGTCTATACACTTATAAATTTACAACATAAGAATACAATTACAAAGGTACAAAATACATCATTAAGGAACATAATAGTACAGATAACATTTTTAGTAATGCAGGCTTTACAAAAGAATAGAAATAAACATGTACATCAGTGTTACAGGAATTATGACATAAATAAATATATAGAGTAATGAGAATAGTTTTCAAAACATTAATTTCACACATGAGCATTGAAACTGGATTAATAATGTCTAAACATCTTTAAAAGTAAATAACATGTTATTAATGCAAATTATATTTCAGGATAACAGTATTCCTCATCATAGTGAACATAGCTTAGTACTAGAAAAATTCTACAGCATAAATCATATCAGATGAACACATAAAGGCAGGAAGAACACAAATACACAAGGTTACACAAACACCTAGCGGAATAATACAAAGGGAAAGGATAGGGTTCGTTCTCAGTGTAACATTTGCTACTGCAGTCTAACCCAAAACTTCATTCCATAGATCTTTCCTCTTATTTCAACATTTGTTTCCATCAAAAAAATCCTAACCAAGCATGCTTTCTGTATTTATATGTTCACATATTTCTTACCTCATTATTTATTTTCCATTATCATACCTCATCACTTATTTCCAAGAAAATCCTACCTAAACCTGTTGTCCCTAAACCCTAGTTTTTTGTTTGTATTCTCTTTCAAAATACTTTTTTGGCCAAACCATTTTCTTATAGCTTCTCAATGCATTTCTTCAAATTCATCACAACTCGTTCTCTTATATAGCCTACCCCATCTTAAGCTAACTTAAATCTACTGAGCTCAGATATATATACTAAGGACAAGGCAATGCAGCAACACACAACAAATTAACACAAACAGCAATGACAAAAAAAATGCAAAATGGCAAAGGAAGCAGCAGTATATCTAAATTAGCAAAGCAAATGCAACATTACCACTAATATGAGCCAATGTGCAGCAAAAACAAAAATAAATCAGTAGTAAAACTGGCTTAAAACAATGTAAAATTCAGTAGAACTATGCCTGGCAAACAGTAGCAGCAAATGCTATAACTTATACCTAAACATGAAAAAACTCAAGCAGAAAAAATATTACAGTAAAGATAGGAAACGTCTAATAACTATGTCACATCTTAATGTCTATGTAATTAGAGTGGTGCACCACAACTTACTCTACAAAAAATATTACCAAGTACTTGAAAAGAATATTATGTATGCAGGTACTGTTATTAGTCCTTTCTTATTGTTCTTTCCTTTCCAAGTGCTCCTTTTTCGAAGAATGTGATTCATAAAATTATTGTTTAATAGATCTGTTGACAGAAAGTGTTCACATTAGCAAATGCATTTAATTTTATTTTATAAAACCAATGCTGCAACACAGCTGGAAACCAGATATCAAATGAAATAAGCAACTATGTACAAAGTAAAGCATAAAAATATCATTCAATAGTCATGTGGCATTTCATAAGTTAGTAGAAATCCTCTCAACTCTCATAGAAACACGCTTGTCATAATCAAGTGTGCAGATGTAAGTATCTTTCCAAGTAATGAGCATATCGTATTTGCGATGCTTTCTAGAAAGGAATGTCAATAGCGAGGTTAATGGCCTCTTCTTTTTTTTGTTGTGCCTCTGAAAGGCATGGCCTTTTTTTTCCAGGTGACTGTCACATAGCTTGGCGCCTACAGTGCATTACGTCAAGGTCACTTAGCTTTCTCACCGAAATATTTACGACAGCAGTTTCCGCTACAGTGACAGTCTCATATAAAAATTTCACAGGTCCAGAATTTGCGTTACAAATGTGTAGAAACAAAATCCTATAAATATAACAGTGCCCAAAAAATTTTCGCCGGCATTGTGATATATACACGCATTTATACACATTTCATAACTCTTAAAGTACGATTCTTGGTGACCAACATCCTTTTTCACAAATCAGAGTCCCTAACCACTACTCATTATTCCTTACCTTATTACACATATACATATTCGTCGACACTTCATCAGTATTTCGTCATAATAAATACATAGCATAATCAAATTCCTCATATAGTATCAGCTTATTGATCGTAAACACACCTCAACAGCATAATACACATAGTCATCGTAATAATAACATTATAACACCTCAGTCAAACCTCAAAAATGTTGTAGCTTCCTCCAATAATCTCAAAACATAAAAAAATTCTCTGCTCATTTCAATAGTGTCATCTACCTCAAACGTACTTTGAAAATCATGATCCCATTCCAAATACATCATTCAAAGCTCTCATAGTATCACAATGGTCCCAAAAAAACATGAACAGTTCACAAAGTACAGACAAAATACAATTTCATAAGTTTGAAGTTATCCAACTGTGTAATTGCGTAGACATGTGTCAGTGACATAGTAAAAAAAATGTTTGTTTCTCTGTTAAATAATCAGATAGCTGTGTAATTCTGAGTTAGAGAAATATGGTGCCGATGTGTAAAGTTGTATAAGCAAATACCATATTAGCTAGGGCTCCTTGTGTTTGCCACACTCATGATACACAAAGTAAGCATGTACCCCCCTGAGGATTAATGTAATTATACCCTCAGGTGTTACAGATTACAGCAATGGGATGAAATGTATCACAGAAAACCTTTGTATCATTGTATTTCAAAAATTTTTAAAAATAAATATTTTAAGTACAAAATTAATCACTCAGATACATATACTGTAGCGCTAAACTGTGTGTCTTGTTGTAAGATAATCTCTGTCATTATTTAAGGGTAAAAAATGTGCCAAGTGTCGTAATTATCGTCGTCCATAAGCAAAGTTATCTAGACGTCAATGTACTTACCGAGTAATAAACAAAAGTGAAATGCTTTGCGTATAGATATCGTAGTTATTACGCTTATTGCTGTGATGAATTAAGTACTGTCGGGGACGTATTGTTGTGCTACGGAAAAGGTTGTCTCATTGTAGCTATACAACAAAAGTTACTGCTAAAACGTGTTTTCCTTTCCAGAAGAATTCAGAAAAACTGTGCAGATATAAAACAGATACAGCTCAAAATCAACAATGTAAATTGTGTCACACATTAGTAGCGTCGTGATATAATCGTGTAGCTATGAAAGAAACCAAATACAAAGTCATCTATAATCTCACAGAAAGTACTTCAAATAAAAAATGTCTTTTCAAGTAAACCAAGAAGTTGCATTAAATCTCATTAGTAGTATATGTTCTAAGTATGCAAGCCTTACAGTCATTACGTAATCGTGCAACTAACAAGCAAGAATGTACACACACAGTAACACTGTGTCCTCTGTCCACTATCACAATGCAGTGGTAATTACTCTCTAATTATTTTCCCCAGGTTCTAGATTGGATAGTTAGCTTCAAAACATTGTTGCATTATAACAGTTTCTAAGTGTGACAACGTGTACTAGTAGTGTGAAGTGAAAAATTTTATAGCTCAGACTAAGTTAAAAAACAGATTATCTCTCAATAAACGGTTTTACATGTGAAATGTGGTGCAGTCCTTTACTCTTCCTAGTATGCAGAGTTTCAACTTAAACAGAATTATCATGTGGTATATGGTACATCGGTAAAGAATGCCCAAATTTTTCTCAAGGTTAACGTCTATGTTATTTTTCTCTGAGCCAGCGGGCGCACGTTGCTGTCTGTGGGGCGAGTCATTGTCTGCTATCTCTTTGCTGGCGTGCGTCGTTATTGGGCTTAGGAGCCCTAACTTCTACAAATTCACCTACCTGAGAGGGCCCAGCCCTGTTTGAATCCCTCCACTTCTGATGAAATTCAGGTCTGTCGTTATGATTATATCGTCTGTCGTCATGTCGGTAGTTCCTGTAGTTTCTTTCTTGTTGGTTAAATGGTGGAGAATTTCTCCCTGAATTATCACTGCACGGTAGACCATTGCATCTGAAGTTATTCTGTCTCCCGTGATAATAATAGTTCTGGTTGCCATATTGTCTGCTTCTATGATTGTTTCTGTCATACTCATTATTACAGAAATGCGATCTTTCTCTGTAACTATTACTCTGCCAGTGGTTGTCATATGGGTGGTGTCTGTTTTGTTCACGATTTGCGTTGTAAGCATAGCCTTGTCGTGTCCAGTTATTATTTCTTTCATTGCAGAATTGTGACGGATGTGACCTGTAATTGTTGTGTTCCTGTTTTTGCGTCCTGTGATTGTAATTGTCAATTTCCAATTCTTGTAACAGTCCCTGAAAAGCTTCAATGTCGTCTTTGCAAAGTCCTGCCAAAATAATATGTCGGAAATGTTCAGGCAATTTGATTAAGCAAATGCGGATGAGTTCTGAGGGGCTGTATGGGTCTGACAGGTACTGATTCTTATGCAACATGTCTTCAAAATATTTCACAAGACTGGAAAATTCAGTTACTTTGGAATAAGGCTGGGCATCTCGGACATATTCTGAGTCGTGGTCACCTTTGTGCTCATACGGCAAAGACTACCAAATCCACCCGTTAGTCCCTCAACCGTTAGGCGTAAAACCCAATGGGGCTCGGGGCAAGTAAGGCTAGCAACCTGCTGCCCTGGTACTTTAAATATGATGCTGGCAACAATCAGAGCAAAATGCCTCGGACCTTTGGACGTGATGGAGTCCCACCTCTAACTGACAAACCAGGGACTCCTAAGATACGGTTTGGCAAACAAATGGTAATGAGATGGGGAGCTATTAATATCAATGGGGGCTACTCTTGGAAGAAGGTAGAGCTGGCAGAGGCTGCAAGTAAGATGGGGCTGGACGTTTTAGCTGTTAGTGACATTCGGGTATGGGATGAGAAAGAAGAGGAAGTGGGAGAACACAAGGTCTACCTGTCAGGAGTCAAAGCAGGAATAGCACAATGGGGTGTAGGGCTTTACATCAGGAAAGAAGTGGAATCCAGCGTAGTTGCAATAAGGTATGTAAACGAACGACTGATGTGGATAGATTTAACAGTGTCTAGCAAGAAAATTAGGATTGTGTCAGTATATTCGCATTGTGAAGGGACAGATCAAGATAAGATAGATAGTTTTTATGAGGCACTCAGTGATGTAGTTGTTAGAGTAAAGGACAAGGACAGTGTTCTGCTCATGGGTGATTTTAATGCCAGGATTGGAAATCGAACAGAAGGGTATGAAAAGGTTATGGGTAAATTAGGAGGGGATATGGAGGCCAACAGGAACGGGAAACAACTCTTGGATTTCTGTGCCTGTATGGGCTTAGTAATCACAAACTCCTTTTTAAACATAAGAACATTCACCGGTATACTTGGGAAGGCAGGGGAACCAGATCTGTCATTGACTATATAATAACAGATCAGGAATTCAGGAAGGCTGTGAGGGACACACGTGTATTCAGGGGATTCTTTGATGACACTGGTCATTATTTAATCTGCAGTGAAATTGGGATTGTGAGGCCGAAAGTGCAGGAGGTCAGCTCCATATGTAGGAGGATAAGAGTGGAGAAACTTCAGGATAAGGAAATCAGGCACAAGTACATAACAGCGATCTCAGAAAGGTACCAGTTAGTTGAATGTAGTCAATTACGGTCATTGGAAAAGGAATGGACAAGGTACAGGGGCACAGTACTAGAAGTGGCTAAAGAATGTCTTGGAACAGTAGTGTGTAAAAGTAGGATGAAGCAAACAGCTTGGTGGAATGACACAGTCAAGGCAGCCTGTAAAAGAAAAAAGAAGGCGTATCAAAAATGGCTACATACTAGAACTCAGGTAGACAGAGAAAGTTATGTTGAAGAAAGAAACAAAGCCAAACAGATAATTGCAGCATCCAAGAAGAAATCTTGGGAAGACTTTGGAAACAGGTTGGAGACTATGGGTCAAGCTGCTGGAAAACCATTCTGGAGTGTAATTAGCAGTCTTCGAAAGGCAGGTAAGAAGGAAATGACAAGTATTTTGGACAGCTCAGGAAAACTGCTGGTGAATCCTGTGGATGCCTTGGGCAGATGGAGGGAATATTTTGAAGAGTTGCTCAATGTAGGTGAAAATACGATCAGTAATGTTTCAGATTTCGAGGTAGAATGGGATAGGAATGATGATGGAAGTAGGGTCACATTTGAGGAAGTTGAGAAAATGGTCAATAGATTGCAGTGCAATAAACCAGATGGGGTGGATGAAATTAAGTCGGAACTCATCAAATACAGTGGAATGTCAGGTCTTAAATGGCTACACAGGATAATTGAAATGGCCTGGGAGTCGGGACAGGTTCCATCAGACTGGACAAAAGCAGTAATCACACCAATCTTTAAACGTGGAAACAGAAAAGATTGTAACAACTACAGAGGTATCTCTTTAATCAGCGTTGTGGGTAACATTTTCTCAGGTATTGTTGAAAGGAAAGTGCGAGTATTAGTTGAGGACCAATTGGATGAAAATCAGTGTGGCTTTAGGCCTCTTAGAGGTTGTCAGGACCAGATCTTTAGCTTACGGAAAATAATGGAGAAGTGTTATGTGTGGAACAGGGAATTGTATCTATGCTTTATAGAGCTAGAAAAGGCGTATGACCGGGTTCCTAGGAGGAAGTTATTGTCTGTTCTACGAGATTATGGAATAGGAGGCAAACTTTTGCAAGCAAGTAAAGCCAGGCAGCAGTTAGAGTTGGCGGTAAACTGAGTTCATGGTTCAGAGTAGTTTCAGGGATAAGACAAGGCTGCAATCTGTCCCCACTGTTGTTCATATTATTTATGGATCATCTGTTGTAAACAACAGACTGGCTGGGTGAGATTGAGATATGTGAACACAAAATAAGCAGTCTTGCATATGTGGATGACTTAGTTGTGATGGCAGATTCGATTGAAAGTTTGCAAAGTAATATTTCAGAGCTAGATCAGAAATGTAACGACTATGGTATGAGGATTAGCATCTCCAAAACGAAAGTAATGTCAGTGGGAAAGAAATATAAACGGATTGAGTGCCAAATAGGAGGAACAAAGTTAGAACAGGTGGACGGTTGCAAGTACTGAGGATGCATATTCTCAAAGGATGGCAACATAGTTAAAGAACTGGAAGCGAGCGAGGTGTAGCAAAGCTAATGCAGTGAGCGCTCAGCTACGATCTACTCTCTTCTGCAAGAAGGAAGTCAGTACCAAGACTAAGTTATCTGTGCACCGTTCAATCTTCCGACCAAATTTGTTGTATGGGAGCGAAAGCTGGGTGGATTCAGGTTACCTTATCAACAAGGTTGAGGTTACGGATATGAAAGTAGCTAGGATGACTGCAGGTACTAGTAGATGGGAACAATGGCAGGAGGGTGTCCACAATGAGGAAATCAAAGAAAAACTGGGAATGAACTCTATAGATGTAGCAGTCAGGGCGAACAGGCTTAGATGGTGGGGTCATGTTACACGAATGGGAGAAGCAAGGTTACCCAAGAGACTCATGGGTTCAGCAGTAGAGGGTAGGAGGAGTCGGGGCAGACCAATGAGAAGGTACCTGGATTCGGTTAAGAATGATTTTGAAGTAATAGGTTTAACATCAGAAGAGGCAC
The DNA here is from genome assembly GCF_023864275.1 of Schistocerca cancellata. Taxonomy (NCBI): domain Eukaryota; kingdom Metazoa; phylum Arthropoda; class Insecta; order Orthoptera; family Acrididae; genus Schistocerca; species Schistocerca cancellata. The sequence goes on from NC_064631.1 coordinate 403,970,867, forward strand.
CAATGTTAGCACTGAATAGGGGTTCATGAAGGAATTTTATAAGGGGGCTATGCTCCAGACTGAACGCTGAAAGGCATAATCAGTCTTAAATGATGATGATGATGATGATGATGATGATGATGATGGAAAATTCAGATTGTTCGAAATGTTTCATCATTATGATGCTATGTTTTACTCGGTCTTGTGTAGCTTGAGACCAATATGCAGAGAGGAAGGCATGATAAAATTTTCCTTCACTGTGACAATCGTGAATGACCGATCGCATTCTTACAGCTGGTTCATTCTCTAAGTAGCCACACATAAATTCTAATCTGTGCTCTAATGACCAGTTGGGAGGAAAACAATGAGAGAATTGATGAAGCCACGCTTGTAGATGAATGTCGTTGCCGGAATTCTTAAATGTTTTGAATTTGCCTATAGTAATGAACAGCTTATAGTCAAAATCATCATGTCGGCGAGTCGCATTTCGGTCATTGTTACGTCGTTTCGGCGATCCATCTCAAAATTCGGTGTACCTTGCCAATTTCTTTCATAATTTCCGAAGTGCCCTGTGTTATTATTTTGTGGCTGTTCCGTATTTCTATGTCCCTCTTCCTGTATTGGAGCGCGAGTGTCCTCTGAAATATGTGATTCTTGTATAACTTGTGCCAACTGATCTTTTGTGTTGCGTATTAATTTGATTTTGATTTTGTTTGAATTTCCTAATTTGTTCGTACTCTTCTGTATCGTTAAAGACTACCGGTCTTGTGTCATTCAGATTATCATCTACCTTCGTAGATAAATTATTTAGCTGATCCGAATGTTCGACTACTTTCTCTGTTAATGAGCTAATTTCCCCCATGTGTCTTTCTGAGATTTCCAGAGTATCTACTGTGTCCTTTAAGTTTTCCTGAGTTTTTGCAAGTAGCGTAACCGAATCGGTAGATGCAACTGAGTCAATTTTAGCCCGCAAGGTGTCGTGATTTTCATGATCAATAGTTAGCAGTTCTTTTATGGCTGCTTCGTGATTCTGCAATGCATTTTCATGCCTCGAAGAAATAGGTTGAAAATGCTCACAAATTTGTGTTTTTACGTCATTACAGACTTTTTGACATTTCGATTCGATGTTATGTGACTCTGTTGTGGGTTGTCAGGAGTGCCAACACCGGGTACTAGAGGACGTCGAAAGGCACGCGTTTTAGCTCACGCAGGCTGGCGTGAGGTCTGGAACAGGACAGGGAATTTAGGCTTTAGAAAAACGGACGTAGCTGGTGGAATACTTAACTTTAATCCATTAATGATGAGCGTCGCTCTTGACTGTACATGATTCAGTATCAATAGTAACTGGTAATGGCACCTTGCTAGGTCGTAGCAAATGACATAGCTGAAGGCTATGCTAACTATCGTCTCGGCAAATGAGAGCGTATTTTGTCAGTGAACCATCGCTAGCAAAGTCGGTTGTACAACTAGGGCGAGTGCTAGGAAGTCTCTCTAGACCTGCCGTGTGGCGGCGCTCGGTCTGCAATCACTGATAGTGGCGACACGCGGGTCCGACGTATACTAATGGACCGCGGCCGATTTAAAGGCTACCACCTAGCAAGTGTGGTGTCTGGCGGTGACACCACAGACTCACTAGTTAAATCTTCATGTGTTTGTTCAAGCGTGGAGTCTAACCTTTGAAGATTTTGTTCCATTGTGTCTAACTTTTGCTGTGTTTGTCTCTGATTTTGTTTCATTTGTTGCATTAATTGCAGTAATAATGCATTTGTGTCTGGAATCATGTTTCTCTATGCTTTTCGGCAGTGCATTTGCACCGCAAACATTCACATTTTGACAAGCAGAAAATGTGTCTTGACTTATTTGAGAAAACGGTGAGGACCCCAAACCTGAATCTACAGTATTTGCGAGATTGTGTCCTGTCATTTGGGATTCCTGAGGCGAGCTGTTGCCGACCGATCGATCGATAATGCTTCCCTGTTCTCTAATTGTTTCACTGTCTACGCCATTACTTGCCGCCCGCTTCATGCACAATTACCAAATTACCGCTTTGAATGTCTGTTGATTCATTACAGAGTGGTGCTGATAAGCTACGCTCGTCGTCACTATTATTTCTCATTTTACTTTGGAGCCTAGTGTTACGTTTTTCACACGCCATTATTGTCACAATATTTCACACGATAACACAGAAAAGAACAATTCGAAGAGCAAAATAAGAAAACAAATTAACATAGCAATGAAAATAATATCTAGTTAATTGCAAGCGCAGCTGCGAAATACTTGGTGGAAATCTACATGCATGCCACAACTGTTTTACTGTAGAACAATGAAAAACTACAACTACAAAGGCATTCTCTCTATAATTACGCGCTAGCAATAAACAATAGCTACACTAATTACTCAAACTACAAGAAAAAATCAGAAGATTCCAGTGAGGTATCCTCAGCTAAGGGTCGCCATATGAAACGTCCCCTTAGAAAACTTAATGAATTACTATGCACATAAACCTCTTACATTATTTGCTTTTCAAACAGCTGAGCAGAACTGAACGTACTCAGACATTTCACTCTTTACCTATTCTGACCAACACTAAACTGACACACAATATTTTTAGCGCAACGCAATCTGACTTTCAAAATTCCCTACAAAAGAATGGCCCTAACTAACATTAACCTATACCTCTCACAAATCGCTTACCTCACAAACATCTTCGTTACTCGAACTACTGCAATACAGCGAACGCCACTACTGCCAGCTAAATAAAAGATTCAAACTATTGAAGGCACTAACTACTGATAGGCGTAGTTAGCAAATGAACGATTTTTATAGAGAACAAACAATGTATTTACCTTAATAGTGTTCCAAAGTCATAATATATGTATCAGTTCATGACATCCAATCTTACGAATTTACTGTCCCTGTCCAGATCATCCGCTCTCAAAACTCCGCCATCTCGCTCCCCACATCCACCACTGCTGGCGGCTCATCTCCAACTGCGCAACGCTACGCGCTGTTAACAGCCAACAGCCCAACACTACAATAGCGAATGCCACCCAGCCACAGACTGCACACAGCACAGCCAGTGATTCTCATACAGTGCGCTATGTGGCGTTAACAATATAAAAACCTAAACAGCCTACTTATACAAGATGATATTTTCTAAATAATATTATTCTCTTCTCAAAATGCTTCGTAGGAACTGGAAGTATCTCTGGCTGACACGTTAAGGTAAACTTCTCCTGGTGCTAAGTTAATCTAAAACGAAAGCATTCGTTCTTATTCCTGTAGAAGGTAAGCGTAACACTTACCGTCAACACTGCGTCTCGAAGGCATCAATTCGGCTGCTGTCACTAACTTTCACAGTCCAGGTCTAGTAGCCGTACAAGAACACAGGGAACATCTGTTATTCCGCCAAGCGCATCTTCGTTGTTTTGGATATTGCTTACTGAGCTTAGCTACTGCTGCTCTGCCAAGGCCGATTCGTTGTTTTATTTCTTCATCACAGTTTCCCGTGTCACTGATCAGAGATTTTAGATCTACGCAATCATTCTATACCTCACTACCTCCTTTAAGCATCTTGTAAGCTGAATTTGATCTGAATCTTGGCATTTAATAACCCTCAGTTTGGCCGGCCGGGGTGGCCGAGCGGTTCTAGGCGCTTCAGTGTGGAACCGCGCGACCACTACAGTCGCAGATGCGAATCCTGCCTCAGGCATGGATGTGTGTGATCTCCTTAGGTTAGTTAGGTTTAAGTAGTTCTACGTTTTAGGGGACTGATGACCTCAGAAGTTACGTCCCATGGTGCTCAGAGCCATTTGGGCCGTCAGTTTGTTTTTTGTTTTCATCTTCATCTATAGACCAAAATTTAAATTAACAATCTTAAATCTGGAGACCAATTTTATGGTTGAAGTATGTATATTACAAAGACCTTGTAGTAATGATGCCAGGTATGTTGTGATCGCAAGTTCATAGAGTGCATGCCACAACTTGTCCTACATAACACAATCAAAGGCCTTTTTATAATCTAGAAAACAAATGCAGGCAGGGACACTGAACTTACGACTTTTTTAATTGTTGTTGATGTAGCCTTCAGTCCGAAGACTGGTCTGATGTAGCTCTCCACGCTGCTCTATCCTGTGTAAGCTCCTTCATCTCAGAATAACTACTGCAACTACATCCTTTTGAACCTGCTTACTGTATTCATCTCTTGGTCTCCCTCTGCAATTTTTACCCTCCACTTATCCGTCTGGTATTAAATCGGCGCTCCCTAAATGTCTCAGATTGTGATGTATCAACTGATCCCTTATTTTAGTCTGCTTCTGTCACAAATTTCTTTTCCCCCCAGTTCTATTATGTGCTTCCTGACTAATTACATGATCTACCCATATAATATTCAGCATTCTTCTGTAGCACCAAATTTCAAAACATTCTATTCTCTACATGTCTGAACTATTTATCGTCCACATTTCACTTCCACATAAAGCAACATATCAGGCAAATACCCTCACAAAAGACTTCAAAACACTTAAACATATATTCGAACACATTAAATCTCTCTTCTTTGGAAACGATTCTCTTGCTATTGCCAGTCTACATTTTATATTATCTCTACTTCCGCCATCGTCACTTATTTTACTTTCCAAATAGCAATATTCATGTACTACTGTTAGTGTCTCGTTTCCTAATATGATTTCCTCAGCATCGTCTGATTTAATTTGATGCCTTTCCACTACTCTTGAGTAGTGGAGCAGACTTCGTTCTGCTCCACTCACCACTGTTGCCAAATTCATTCAAGATGGCGGACGCAAGATGGCTGCAATAGATATGGCAACATCGCAATGATGTCATGGTGGGAAGTTCAAAATTTGGAGGGAAGAGAGGTCAATTGGGCTAGCTCCACTAAACTAAACCCCTCCCCTCCCTCTCCTCCAGAGAACAGTTGGAAGTTCAAATTCCAGCAGCACAATGCAACACACCACAGCTACCTCCACTAACCTAAGAAAATGGAGGGAAAATAGGTCACTTGGGTTATCTTCACTAAGCTATGTCATCCAACCATCAGCTCTTCCTAGGAACGGGTGGGAAAAGGACAGCCTGTGCTGGATAGGACGGATGTATGTCTTTATTTAAACAATTTGAGGCAGTGCCTGGTGTGTTCACCACGAGGTTCGGAGTCCAATTGACCTAGTACACAGCACTGTCACTAGAGGGTGCTGTTGACCCTCCTGTGATGTAATCCAAGATGGCGGCCTGGGGTGGAAAAATAGCCGGAACCAATAGGAACCCTTAATCCTGTCACATGTTGGACTTACACTGCAAGTGTGCCTCAGCCCCCTCCTCCCCGTCTCAACCCCCCCCCCCCCCAGGCCACAATATTGGCAGCTGAGATCAAGATCGTAAGTGTCAATTGTCCGCTACCTCCACAGAGAGGCTGGAATTATTGAAGAACAATATAGCAGACGATAGGGTTAACTTCAAAGCAGTCAAAAGCTTATTAATGAAGCTTCTTGTTTAAATAGCAGCAAATTCCGTTGTGTTCAAGGTATTAGTCTTAATCAGATGTGTTTTTACACACGGTAGCAGTCAAACGTGATAAATCATCATCACCATCATCATCGCCACTCTCTGCAAATGGACAAACGGTGATAATTTCATCACAAATCATCATTTTGAAACAATTATCTTTAATTTCTCTGTAACTTGTAAAATCCGTCCACAGGCCCGGGCGTACCTGTCGGCACCGACCGACGATCGTGTCATCCTCTGCCAACTGTGTCATTGGATGCGGTGTGGAGGGGCATGGTGTCAGCACACCGCTCTCCCGGAAGTTACAGACGGAGCAATAGCTCGGATTGTTTCCAGGACTGGGAAGGAAATCGGCTGCCACCATTCAGAGGAACCACCTTGCATTTTTATGGAGAAATTTAGGAAATTCACTGACAAGCTAAATATCGATGTCCGGACGCGGATTTGAACTGTCGTCCTCCTGAATGTGAGGAAAGTGTGCTAATCACTACGTCGGCTCCCTGAGTATTATCACTTTCGGAATATTGGAGCTACACTATTGATAAACATTCGATCTGGATGAAATGGAGAATTAATTAGGACCTGATAAACGATTTCAACTGTATCACCACTTCCAATTCCTACGACTGAAAAGTGTTTAATATCATCTCCGTTTATTTTACATTAGGCTTAAAATTGCTGGTATTTTATTATTTCCCTGTTTATGTGGTAGCCTGATAAAACTGCGGAGGTTACGCCCGCGAAACATACAGTGTGTGAGTACCCAGATGGTCGCTAGGGCGATGGTCCTGAACACAGTAAGCACCAAACACTACGACTGCAAGTAAAGTGACCTCTAATCGGTAACGACGAACAAGCTATATCGCCTTGAGCAACACAGTCGATCAGAGTTCCAAAATTGAAAACCATGTCGAGAAAGCGAAGTTGACAGTTGTGTTTGCAAACTGGCATATTGAGACTTCAACAGTGAAGTACCAACTTCCCTCCACGCTGCCTATATCGGAGTAATGGCGATCCCCAAGTAACATATTTGTCGCTACCTCTGGAGGTGTCGTCGCTATCTGTGGTGCTGTTAGCTACACAGACAGTATCGCTGCCACTCTTTAAGTTCAAATGGTTCAAATGGCTCTGAGCACTATGGGACTTAACTTCTGAGGTCATGATTCCCCTAGAACTTAGAACTACTTAAACCTAACTAACCTAAGGACATCACACACATCCATGCCTGAGGCAAGATTCGAACCTGCGACCGTAGCGGTCGCGCGGCTCCAGACTGAAGCGCCTAGAACCGCTCGGCTACTCCGGCCGGCCACTCTTTAAGTGTTCAAGTTCGGGAATTAGATCTCCCACTAAAACGCAACATGTTAATTACTTCACCTCCAGGAATTCTCCTCAGAGGTAATGTAGAAATGCTACCTGAAGTTCTTCAGCAGGTTATGGTTATTGTGCTTCATGTCCAGCTTATGACCAGACGAAACACTACAGATGTGAGTCCTTTGACTGCCCTAGGAGATGCTGAAGCTGAACAGCAGTGTATGAAATATTAGTCCACTTTATCACAAGAATGATGAAAAGATTTACTTAACTTTATACACTCCATTGCCACAGCAATGTGGAGTTTTCATATAATAACTTGATAAACGCGCGAAAGTCATCTGTAGAATGGTCACCGACTGAAATGGCTCAGTATTCCTCACACGGTGTGGCATAGCACCGAGATGGAGTCCACGCTCCATTCTGCCTCATTCCAACTTGCTGATAATTATTAAGTAAATAAAGTAAAAAAGATGATATGGGAGGTAACATTTATTGAATATTAATTTGATTTCATTAAGTAATGTGAACTCAAATAATGCACCAGACGAGTGTGTATGCGGAAAAGCATCGAGAGCCAGCATGGAATGGTACATCTAGCTGGAGAGGTGAACATGGCGAGGCCTCTGGCAGTCGGGTTCCACATCTGGAAACTTAGGCCACTGGCACAATAATAAGTCCGTGGAATCTCCAGGTTACGACGCAGTTTCCATGCAGGAATAGAACTGTCTGTTTACGCGAGCATAGGCAAGACGAAAAATAGTGTGTATCTTTTTTATACCTTACAGACGCTCTTCTTAGCTCGGATAGAAGGAGGTATGACAAAGTGCATGAATTAATGTTATTAAGCTCTCTAGGCCCCTATAGAAAAAATGTCTATTCGGATAGTAATTGCTCCTCACTGGGCAGAGGTCTGTTGATTTTCAGAGAACTACCTCCTTGGTGGAGCTAATACTACGAACTTGGTGCATCAAATAAGCATTCAATTGTGAATGCATGTGATGCACACGGTATCGGAACTGAAAGCCGGACACTCATGTCACGACGACAAGCAAGTCATTTGTGATAAAGGAAGCGAGATACTTCCATACTCACAGTAGTCATTCAGGTGATAAAGAGAGTCTCGATGTATTTATTCGTTATAAGTAAAGTGAAAAAGTGTGTGCATCTCGTATATTTTTCTTCACCTGCAGCTAGCCATGACAGCATAATTTGCTTTATACGTATTTCTTTATTCGTCTCCCACGTAAAAAAAACCTCTATTGCCAATGAGGAGTGATAGCTCTGTCTCTAAGTATTTATATGAGCTGCATTAAAAATAGCGTCTGTAGGAACATCTATACAGAAAAAAATATTAACTGTAAAAAGCATCTCTTGAAACACCCATATCGAAGAATGACATTTTATTAAAGGCTGCAATGGAATACATACTGGTAAGACTGTAAAATAAAGTTTGTAGTCAATATCATTGAATAGACCTAGTCATTATTGGTAACGCATCCACCAAAAAAACATTTTTCTCAATTTTCTAGGCAATATCATGCATCTCTGTACAAGAGAAGAGAAGTATGTATCTATATCTCGTGAATAATCCGGAAATTTTTCGGTTATCAAGAACGTAACTCAGTTGATCTCTTTATTGACAAAAATCACTCTCACATAAATTTGTACCCATTACAAAAATGGTTCAAATGGCTCTGAGCACTATGGGACTTAACTTCTGAGGTCATCAGTCCCCTATAACTTAGAACTACTTAAACCTAACTAACCTAAGGACATCACGCACATCCATGCCCGGGGCAGGATTCGAACCTGCGATCGTAGGAGTCGCGCGGCTTCAGACTGTAGCGCCTAGAACCGCTCGGCCACCCCAGCCGGCACACCCAATACAACCTAGCCATTTCGTGATTTGTGCAGCTTCTCCTTTTTAGTGCAAGTACGCCATTGACCGAGCTACAACGACTGTGCATCTTCTCCTTCTTGAAATAAAGTAGAAAAGTTGTTTTGGAAGTAAGCATAATCATATGATCTCTCCGTATGTAGTGTCTGTTCTTTTGGGCATAATTAAGGAGATGACAGCCAGTGATCTCTTCAGTGCAAATGCACACCACACTCAGTCTCTTATGGGAAGCGGCGAAATGCCCTGAGCAATGGTGATAATGGGCAATGGGCACTACTTTAGATTAGCAGTGTGTAGATAAGTTGAGAGTTTGGGTCTGACAGGAGATTTGCTAGGGTAGTCCACGCAGTTGAAATGTCAACTGCGACTAGATGGTACAGTGGTCTGAGCATCTGCAGTCATTGGCTGGAATCCTAGTATGGCACAAATTTTCCGCTTTCCCCACTGATTTAAATCAACGCCCACTCGCAGCCGCGTCTGTCATTGCTTTGTGCATTATTTTCTTTTTTAATTTTAGATAACTTTGTAGGATATATGAACATATACAAATACGGATGCATTTCTCTAGTGACATGGGGTAGTGGTGGTGCATATTACAACTGTGTACAGAATCACAACGATATTAAAATTAATAACGGAAATGTTCTCAGAAGTGTTCTCATGAGTGAGCTTTGTAACAATGTACCACAAATTTCCAAAAAGAAGAAGTATCAGTACTCATGCTCCCAGCACCTGAGACAGTCATTTACAGCACACTGGATGGCAGAGCTAGCACACATCAAGCTTTTGAATATAGATTCCTAAAAATGAGTGAACTATACACTAGCCTAATTGCTGTACATTTTAATTGTTTTAGTATAGTCTCCAAAACATATCGTGTGATAGCCTAGTAACACACAGTAGCCATCCTGCTAATCTGAGGATTTTCAAACACTACACAGTATCGAACTCTTCACTAAAGGTCATGCCCAAAACCACGTGCTTACTGCCACACACATTTAGATTGTATATTACTGCGAATAGCGACACATTAGTAGGTGAGGTGTGCCCCTGTTACCACATGACAGGTGGCGCCTGCTTCAATGGTACTGCGAACTTTCAATACTGGAAGAAAAGTTCTTTTAAGGAGAAGTGATACATCGCCAGCGCTGCTGCTGCTACTGCAGTTGTGTTGCAGACACAAAGCTCAACAAAGAAGGATCTGGTGTTGGAAACCTGAAGCCTGATAAATCAGGTAGGTGCTGTGATAAACTAGATTGGCTTCCACAAATCTGACTAGTTGACTGCATCATCATCATTTATATACAATAATAATGATAATAATAATAATAATAATAATAATCATGTGAAAGTCTAAGAAGCTGACCTTGCCTAGGGTATTGGACGAATCACAGGTGGCGGTTAGTGAAGGTTACATCACATTTGGTGGACACCTGCGAGTACAGAATATGCAGAACCGCACCAAGGTAATACAAAACCAAATTGATTACTTTTGAATACATTATGGGAGTGACAGTGATCAATGTGTTACAAATATTTACTATTAAAAACAGACTTGATCGCGATTTATTTATTAAGGTGACCGGTTTCGACCCTACTGTGGTCATCTTCAGACCATTGAGTAGGAACCTCTTTCTGCTGGAGTATCACCTTAATAAATAAATCGTGATCAAGACTGTTTTTAATAGTAAAAAAAAACCTAATTCACTTAGCTTCTGTCTTGTAGCAAGCGGCAAAGTGGTTAGCGTCTGTTCATCAGTGGTTCGGCTGATATTTGTATTCTGGAACTAATCCTCCCAGTCTTAACACTCTGAGTTCGCTCAGTGAGTCTACTCAACCCCATCTGATTCCAGGTTCAATCATCACAGAACATTTTGATCATCACAATATTAACCCCGGTGGTCAGTCCACCGCCAGTATTACTGGCGCAACTGATCTTCTGGATTCTGGTGCGGCCAGTGAAAATGCAATATGATTCAATAGAGGAAGTCGGAGTCCTCTGGCCAACTTAAAAACAAAACAAATACACTTTTGCAACAATTAACATACAAACACTTTTGCAACCAAGTAAGCTTCATAAATTGGAAGATACATTAAAAAAGCAGAAAATTCCAATTTTGGCCCTTGAAGAAGAATGAATGATGGACAATAACACTGTGGATTCCGGCAATTATTGTCTTTTTAGATTTAAGACACGTAAAATATTATTTAATAGTACAGCACATCTAGGAGTTGCTTTTTCAGTCTCCAAAAACTGTTTGAAATTCAATAACGGAGGTAAAACCTAACAATAATAGACTAATGACAATTTCTCTTAAATGCGCAAATAAAACATACACTTTAATTAATGCCCATATGCCAGTCAAAGAGGATAACCGTAGAAAGCCTCAAAGAGTTAATGAAGCTTGAGAAACGTTAGAAAGCACCATCTCGAAAATTCGCTCAAACCATGTTAAAATTTTAATGGGTGATTTTAGTGCTCAATTAGGAAAAGAGAAAAAATATAAGAAAACGGTGGGTCAATTTTTTTTGCATAAATGGACAAACCAAAATGGCCAAAGACTTGTCGTAACGTGCAAAAATTTTAACCTTAAAATCATGTCAATACATTTTAAAAAGAACTCTTCTAAACAAAAACTTGGTGGGCAAACCAATAAATTTATTGGGGAATTTCAAGTCGTTCATGTAGCAATTTCTTACTCTAACTATAAAGAAATTTTAAATGTCCAAGTTAGGAAAAGGGCTAATATTGATTCTGACCATTATTTAACACGAATAAAAGTAAAACTTCAACCTCAAAAACTCTTCAAAATAAATAATGTTATCCCAAAATTTGACACTGCTAAAATAGCCCCAACTGTAACAACCGAACTTGACAAAAGCAATCCAACAATAAACAAAGCCTAAAAGGAAAGTTCATCAAAACAGTACAAAATTTAATTCCGCTTCGAAAGAAAAAATGCATCCCTGGTGGAACGGGGATTGTGAAACAGCAGTTAAGTCTAGGCATACGGTATTCAAAAATTGGAATAGTAATGAAACTGAGAATATGTACAATACCTTTCTAACTGTAAGAAAAGAAACATCTAAATTAATCCGACTTACTAAAAGAAACTACGAAAATGCCTAAATTTTAGACACTGAAAAAGACTTCCAAAAGAACAGTACAACAAACATTAAAAACAATACTAACCTGTTACCAACGTCAAAGTCTGCTTTAAAACTGAAAATGGCAGTTTGGCTCTTAACAGGTGATCGTGAATCTCTTTTCCAAATTTTAAAGGAACAAAGACTAGATAATAAAATTCTAACACTGATTAAGGAAACGTTAACTGACACTAGCTCTACAGTTAAACTCATGGGAGAAATGTCTGAACCACTTGATATCAAGAATGATGTTAGAGAGGGAGATGGACTCTCTCCATTACTGTTTAACTGTGTTTTGGAAAAGGTAATTACAGAATGGCGAGAGTAAAAGCCCTATCAAAATATAGATCAATAACTGAAGTTAAGTAGAAGTAACATTAGAGTAGATTGCATCGCCTTTGCAGATGATCTGGCTGTTTTAACTAGGGGTATTACCACAGCACAAAAACAAGTTGAAATTCTTAAAAAAGTTGCAGAAAAAGTAGGACTACAAACATAATTCGAAAAAAACGGAATATACCACATGCAACAAATATGCACCAAAGATTTTGAACACGAAATATGGAAAAGTAAAAGGGTTTCTCAGTTTAAATACTAGGGGGTAATCATACAAGAAAACTGTCTGGAAAAAACTGCAAACGATGATCGCCGTCAAAAAATGGCAACTGCATTCAGATTAACACAAAATATTTATAATAACAATTCAATTTCTAAATTCCACAAACTTAGGCTTGCAGCACTGTAATCAAGCCTGAATGTCTTTATGGAACAGAATATTTCTAATTAGAAAGAGCGATATTGTAGAAATTTAAAAGAAAGAAAGCTTATTAGGAAAATATTAGGCCCCAAAATTACTGATGCAGAATCTTATAGGTTGAAAAGTAATACGAAAACAGAAGAATACACAGTGGTGACATGACAAAACGAAGACTTAAATTTTATGTGCACGTTAAAACAATGGCAGGCAGTAGGTTGACAAAACAAATAATAGAAGTCTACGAAAACAGAAGTAAGCCAAAAGTGAGCCAATTAAATGAATCGCTGTGATTAAGGAGGATTTGAAAGTAGCCGGTATAACTAAGCCAAATATTACAGATAGAACAACATTCAGAGAAAGATATTTGATTGGAAAATTGGTCAGAGGGAAATTAGGAAACGGACTGGAACACCGTCGTCTGATGAAAGAAATAGACTTTATTCCGAAAGGGTGAAACAAATCTGAACTCAAAAAAGCGACATTGGTGGATTGTACCTCACTTGGTCCTTTTGGGCCCATACGTGAATAATAATAATAATAATAATAATAATAATAATAATAATGAGGAATGAGAGAGAGAGAGAGAGAGAGAGAGATGAGAGGATTAATACTTCAATTTGCATGTGAGAGTCTACTTCCTTTTGTAGTCCCTGGGATCGGTGGCTGATCTCTGCTGCTTCTGTTGCGTTTGCTACTTAGGCACTTTAAGGTGACTGACCGAGGTACAGATCACGAATGCTAGGTCCATCTCATGATGCTGGGTAGCCAAAGAGTGGTGCTAGTGTGGAAGCCTGATGATGGGAGACCAGCAGGGATCCACTGCGTCAGTGGGGAGGTCAGAATGACGTTTTTGGATCTAAGTTATAAACATTAAGATTAAGCACAACTTGGGTCATAAATTATGGTTACTAAGATAACAGATATCAGGTTAGAGTAAAAGCATCCATGCGCCTGTCTAAACAAGAACGCAGGTGCACTACTCAGTAGCAATGTTGGTTCATAAATTACGGTAATTAAAATGACAGTCATGGGCGGTTAATTAAAATCTAAATAAAGAGAACTAAGAGCCATAGTGAGCTGTTGTCTTCGTAAGGGTAATTAAATTAGGCAAGAGCAAGCCGTCAGTTTGTTTACGTAAGAGAACAATGGACTAAATAAATCCAGGAGCGGTTTCGGTCTACTATACACGCCAACGGCCAATGCGACATCAGAATACATCGTAGTCGTCTGACCTACCAAACTGCTCCGTCATCTCTTGTAACAGGAGTGCTCTTTCTCCAAAACAGCAACTATGAGTAATTCAGTTACTCATGTGAATAACTTAAATGCCAGAATTGCTATACTTGAAGGACATAAAAGACGTCAAAATTTCAAATATAGGCGACTGTTCTAAACCATATTGTTAGATATTTGGTAAGATCAATGAAGTTGCATAAAAGCTAGAACTGAAAATTATATATGCACTTACATCAGCATTCAATACGCCATATTACGGCGATGGTGGAGGATACCATTGGTTCCGCTATTGTTTGCCTGCTTACCTGTTCTATTAGCGAACAGTGTGTGGGAAGACTAACTGTCAGCAAACGTCTGTGCGACCTTGGTCATTTCGTGAGACCTATGTGAGAGGAAGTAATACTTTGCTTAAATCTTGCTGCAATGTGTGCTCTCGCTAATTCCACAGTAAACCTCTCCTTGACGTGGATTGCCTCTCTGGTAGTGCATTGGAGTTTGTTGTGCATCTTCTTAATGCTCTCGTTCATACTAAACCTACCAAAATGAAACACTCTGCTCTTCCTTTAATCTTTTAATAATTCAGCTTGGTAAGGATCCCAGATTAATGAGCTATCTACATTAATAAAAATTGCTGAAATTTTTACCTGAACTTAGTTTCAGGTTGCCTATCTTACGGATTACAGAAACAATAAAAATCTCATTGTCAATATTTCATATAATTATTGACTAACTTTAAAAATTTAAAATACTATCTTAATGTACTCGCCCTAAGAGGTGTACTCTTAAATTTTAAGTATAATGCAATAAACCAAATTGTAAAGTTAGAAAGTGTGTGTATGTGTTGAGACAGCATAAGTTGGAGCTAGCAAATTACACTTAATATAATCTTTTAGTATTTGAGAATGAGAGCACCTAGCGACTCCGAACAGGCTTTGTATGTAACGTCGAACCTTTTAGAAACTTTTCGCTCGTACCCTCCAACAAAATAACGAAACGAAAAATAGTTCACCACATACTACATTTTCGCTGTAAATGCTGTGAAATCAGCATCAGACATGAGGTTTCAGGGTATTACTTTCCTACAAAACATTCTGCACACAGTAATCATATACATCACTGAATGTATATGCAAAATTCTGTCATTGCATGACACTGAGTGCAGAAGATACCTCTTAAACATTGATATACGAGAAAAACCAGGTATGATCTACCAAAAGTGAGGCTAAATTTTAGGTTTAACAGTTTTGTTTTTGACTTTTTCATTAGTCTCCAGGGCATTGATCCAAAATTAATAAAACAAACATAATTAGGGTTTCGCTTCTTCAACCATAAAGGCCTATACACTTAGCGCCAAATATTCAGCACATTAACTCATTTATAAATTATGGTAACAGACGTTTGATTCTGTTTTATACGAGGGAGTTCGCTTCTTTAAAGAATTTGGTGCTGGTGTTCCACTCAAGATTTGGACGAACAAGTGTTTCGTAAGCCACTTCTATCGCGGACGAATAACATTTGATAAGTTTCTTTCAGTGGTTCTCAACCTGCCGTATGCTTTATCAACTCTATGTGGTCATCCCATTATAGGTCGTTCTGGCTGCTTACGCTTACGTATTTTGCTGTAGAGGTACTGATTGCACTGGTCTGTCGTCGTAGCGTAATCTGACAGACTTGTTTCTCTTTGCTTATTTATGGGCAGTGCTTCACAATTACTAAATAACTTTCAAATTTTACCTGTATGGGTCATAGAAACGTACGAACAGCAGGGGAGACAGTCCACTGCGGTCGCAGTCTTGGTTTATGGATGCCAGTTCATCCCTTCTCTGTTGTGCTGGTGTGCCGATTGTAGGCACATTATAGTTGTAATGCAGATCTCTTAGTCGCGGCGGTGGCGCCATCTGTGAGCTCTTCAAGAGGAATTTCGGGATTGTACATGGAGGGAAGTATATGGTGAGCCGTGAAGCAACGCTTTCGGCAAGCACTTCTCATATGGGTCCTGGTTAGCCAAGGCGGGTACAGAAAGTGTGTTGTGGTTGTGCTCTGCCATGCACACAGTACTGGGACTTTGTAGTTGGACGGCGTAGGTATCAAAGTCAACATTACCGGTCATTATTGACTGAATGGGAATTAATTACGGACCATGGTGGATTACATCGGCACAGCTAAACTTCCAGGAGGGTAGTTACTCCCTTATTGAGCCACACCAATACAACGAACATTATACACTCCTGGAAATTGAAATAAGAACACCGTGAATTCATTGTCCCAGGAAGGGGAAACTTTATTGACACATTCCTGGGGTCAGATACATCACATGATCACACTGACAGAACCACAGGCACATAGACACAGGCAACAGAGCATGCACAATGTCGGCACTAGTACAGTGTATATCCACCTTTCGCAGCAATGCAGGCTGCTATTCTCCCATGGAGACGATCGTAGAGATGCTGGATGTAGTCCTGTGGAACGGCTTGCCATGCCATTTCCACCTGGCGCCTCAGTTGGACCAGCGTTCGTGCTGGACGTGCAGACCGCGTGAGACGACGCTTCATCCAGTCCCAAACATGCTCAATGGGGGACAGATCCGGAGATCTTGCTGGCCAGGGTAGTTGACTTACACCTTCTAGAGCACGTTGGGTGGCACGGGATACATGCGGACGTGCATTGTCCTGTTGGAACAGCAAGTTCCCTTGCCGGTCTAGGAATGGTAGAACGATGGGTTCGATGACGGTTTGGATGTACCGTGCACTATTCAGTGTCCCCTCGACGATCACCAGTGGTGTACGGCCAGTGTAGGAGATCGCTCCCCACACCATGATGCTGGGTGTTGGCCCTGTGTGCCTCGGTCGTATGCAGTCCTGATTGTGGAGCTCACCTGCACGGCGCCAAACACGCATACGACCATCATTGGCACCAAGGCAGAAGCGACTCTCATCGCTGAAGACGACACGTCTCCATTCGTCCCTCCATTCACGCCTGTCGCGACACCACTGGAGGCGGGCTGCACGATGTTGGGGCGTGAGCGGAAGACGGCCTAACGGTGTGCGGGACCGTAGGCCAGCTTCATGGAGACGGTTGCGAATGGTCCTCGCCGATACCCCAGGAGCAACAGTGTCCCTAATTTGCTGGGAAGTGGCGGTGCGGTCCCCTACGGCACTGCGTAGGATCCTCTGGTCTTGGCGTGCTTCCGTGCGTCGCTGCGGTCCGGTCCCAGGTCGACGGGCACGTGCACCTTCCACCGACCACTGGCGACAACATCGATGTACTGTGGAGACCTGACGCCCCACGTGTTGAGCAATTCGGCGGTACGTCCACCCGGCCTCCCGCATGCCCACTATACGCCCTCGCTCAAAGTCCGTCAACTGCACATACGGTTCACGTCCACGCTGTCGCGGCATGCTACCAGTGTTAAAGACTGCGATGGAGCTCCGTATGCCACGGCAAACTGGCTGACACTGACGGCGGCGGTGCACAAATGCTGCGCAGCTAGCGCCATTCGACGGCCAACACCGCGGTTCCTGGTGTGTCCGCTGTGCCGTGCGTGTGATCATTGCTTGTACAGCCCTCTCGCAGTGTCCGAAGCAAGTATGGTGGGTCTGACACACCGGTGTCAATGTGTTCTCTTTCCATTTCCAGGAGCGTACATGCTATCCCAAACAAACACCGACAAGGCAACGCTTAGTATGTTGTGCTGGAAGGGAAACTAATCAGTTTCCAAGAAGGAACCCATATCCAAAAACGACCGGCTTGGGTGCTGGAGAGCATCGAAGCCTGAGAACGAATGGTTATGGCAGTTTGTTCCAATTCGTTTTAGTGTCTGAATACGGAAGGTATACAACCGTTTATCCGTCTCTATATTGCGGATGGACGAATAACATCGCTACACAGCTCTTTTGCACGGCTTGCTGGTGACCTTGTATGATCTGCCAATGCAGTAAAGTTGTTAACTGCAGTGTGACGTGTACCAGTACACAGCTGTGAAAATTACCGATATAGTGCTTGCATACGGTAAAACAGACGGCAGTGGGAGGGTTGCTACAAGATTGTATGCGGAACATTTTCCAAACACACGTACCCTACATCATTTCGTATTCGCGGCCATCGAGTGACGCCTCAGACGAGCCGGAAAGCTGCACTAGGTATTTTCTGCCTGAGGTGTGTCCTTGTACAGTAAGGTAGTAGCATTTTGTGCTTGGTATTTGCGAATACAATCCCCAGTCTATTGTTTTACCTCCTATAGGTGCCGAAACGTGATGCGTGTCGTCCACACACTGCTAGAACACAACAGTTGAAGGAGGACGTGCTGACAATGTTCGAAGACGACCCAGCCACCAGCACCCGGCAGGTGGCACAGGCGCTGCAAACGGTTAAAAATTGTGTGTGGCGTGTTCTCCATGAACACTGGCTCCATCCATACCATCTGCAGAAAGTCCAAGCATTACCGGAGGAGGACTACCTACGACAGTTTGCGCTGTGATATTTAAATGGTTCAAATGGCTCTAAGCACTATGGGACTTAACATCTGAGGTCATCAGTCCCCTAGAACTTAGAACTACTTAAACCTAACTAACCTAAGGACATCACACACAGCGATGTCCGAGGCAGGATTCGAACCTGCGACCGTAGGGGCAACGCGGTTCCGTACTGAAGCGCCTAGAACTACTCGGCCACAGCGGCCGGTGCTGTGATATTTAGAACTGTGGTATTTACAAACAATTCATACTCCAACCACAATTCCCGTGCTTGGTCTTTATCACGGACGGATGCACGTTTACTAGACGACGTATTAAACTTGCATAACATGTATGTTTGGACGGACGAAGAACCGCATGCGTAGGTGATTCTAAATGACCAACTCAGGGATATAATTGGTAACTATATCATTGGGCCATATAGGCCATGTATACTGCTAAACAGTATAACAGGCCCGATACACCTCACATTTATCAAAGATTTTTGTTTACGTTATTGGATTTAGTGCCACTAAATGTTCGGCTGGACATGTGGCTAAAACACGACGGAGCTCCACCAAACTTTGCAGAATTACCTTAACATCGCCTATCCCAATCGAGGGCTTGATAAGGTTGGAATTTACACATTGAAGCTAGTTTCTTGCGGACCCCATTTGTTGTCGTATGATATTGTGTAATTGTCTACACTGCCTTCGCTCGTACATTAACCTTGGTTGCTTAAGATTATTTTATTAACTAATTATATTTTATTACAATGCGAGATTGTGGCTGGTTGCCGGCTGGTGTGGCCGAGCGGTTCTAGGCGCTTCAGTCTGGAGCCGCGTGACCGCTACGGTCGCAGGTTCGAATCCTGCCTCGGGAATGGATGTGTGTGATGTCCTTAGGTTAGTTAGGTTTAAGTTGTTCTGAGTTTTAGGGGACTGATGACCTTACAAGTTAAGTCCCATAGTGCTCAGAACCATTTGAACCATTTGTGGCTGATTCTTTAAATTGTTATGTCGCCTTTTAAATCAGTTTCTCATTCCGCTCTTAAAATCATTATTCACTAATTGCATTGTTTTGTAATTGTTTATCTGATTGATCGTTGGTCAGGTAAAATTCATTTTAAAAATTTAATCCCAGTGAAACGTCCCCTTAGAACAATTGTACACGACTGTGCTTAACCTGACACACAACGTTTTTAGCGCAACGCAATCTGACTATCAGAGATCCCTGCAAAAGAATGGCCCTGAGTAACATTAAACTACACCTTTCAGAAATCACTCACCTCACAAAAATCTCCGCCACTCGAACTACCGCAATACGGCGAGCGCCACCACCGCCAGCCAAATAAAAGATTCAAACCACTGAAGGCACCAACCACTGACAGGGATAGCTAGCAAATGAAAGACTTTAATAGAGAACAAACACTGTATTTACCTTAATATCATCAAAAGTCATAATATATATATCAGTTCATGACAAATTACAAAACTCCGCCATCTCTCTCCCCACATCCACCACCGCTGGCGGCTCACCTCAAACTGCGCAACGCTACGCGCTATTCACATCCAGCTATAGCAGTTCATGACAACAATGGCAGGCAACAATGCAAACTAGCCACATACTGCACACAGCACAGCCAGTGATTTTCATACAGAGCGCTACGTAACGTTGCTGATAAGAAAACATAAACAGCCTACTTACATAAAGAAAACATAAACAGCCTACTTACATAAAGAAAACATAAACAGCCTACTTACATAGCCCCCATGCTCCCCACAAAAAATTTTACAAATTTTTTTGGCCAGTGGCCAATAATGATTTGATAAAATTTTTCATAATTACACTAACAAAGATATCCAAGGCACACACTTATTGATACAATGTTGGTCAAAAGCTAAAATTTTCTCACAGTCCATAAAGACAGTCCTGATCATTCATCATAATAGTAATTACAGTTTTTTTTCACAAAGTCTCATTAGTAAAAAAATTGCACACAGAAGAAGTGGATTTCCATGCAGTCTTGAAGAAGCAGTGTTGTCCTTCCAACGGCAAGACAGTGCTGACTCTTGACATGCTGACAGGTAATGGGCCACAATAGAGCAAACCCACGGCAGAGTCATTCGGCGTTTTGAAGAAGATTGGTAGGTAGGTCATCACAGAGCAGACCCACTGTAGTCCTTGTAGAGAGTATGGTATTGGTGGGCCACCAGAGGTGCAAACCCACTGCAGTCCTTGTAGAAATTGTGGACAGGCCCACTGTAGTCCTGGTAGAGATTTTGGTATTGGTGGGCCACCAGAGGTGCAGACCCACTGTAGTCCTTGTAGAGATGGCCAGCAGCCATCTGTTGCGACTGTGCGGGTGCACAATCACCATTGAAGAGTCTTGCAGTTAATATAGCAAGTCCATAACCACCACTTGTGCACTCACAAAGTTTTTGGAATTATCCTTAGAACCAGCAATGCTGTTATCCAGTCCCTTGCTGAATTATTAACACACGTGCAAACACTATCAGTCCCTACTTCTCACATATTGTCCATATACTATGACCAACAGAAATGTGTGCAGTGAAATGAAACTTACAAGTTACTTAATTAGATGAACTGGTGTCAATTACAATTTTATAACATAAGAATACAATTAAAAGGTACAAAATACATCATTAAAAACATAACAATACAGATAACATTTGTAGTAATACAGGCTTTACAAAAGAATACAAATAACATATACATCAGTGGTACAGGAATTATGACATGAGTACATACATAAAAGATCAGAATAACTTTCGAAACATCAACTTCACACGTGAGCATTAAAATAGAACAGAATACATAATGTCTAAACATCTTTACAAAGAAAATACCATATTATTAATGCCAATTATATTTGAGGATAACAGTATTCCTCCTCATAGTGAATGTAGCTTAATATTAAAAGAAGAAAAAATTCTATGAAACTACACAGAGACAGGAAGAAAACAAATACACAAGGGTACACAAACACATAGTGGGATAACACAAAAGGAAAGGACAGGGTTTGTTTTACTGCAGTATTTTGCATGGAGATCTCCCTTCGTTCATCATTATTCCCAAAAGTCCTATCTAAGCCTGCTTTCTGTATCCTGTTCACATCCACTGTCAAAAATAGATTTTCTCCACTGTACAGTATCCTTTTTTTTTTTTTTGCCCAAACCATTTTCATATAGCTTCTCAATACATTTCTTCCAAGTCATCATAGTTAGTTTCTTATATAGTCTATCCCTCTTAAGCTAACTTAAATCTACTGAGCTCAGATATATATACCAAGGGACAAGGCAATGCAGCATCACAAACAGCAATGACAAAAAATGCAAATTGGCAAAGCTAGCAGCATAAATTAGCAAAAGTCAAATTCAATAACACTATGCCTGGCAAACAGCAGCAGCAAATATAAAAAATATAAAAAAATATAAAACTTATATCTATACATGACATAGCTCAAGCTGAAAAATATTACAGTAAAAACAACAATGCAGATAAGGGAAATGTATATTCACATCTTAATGTCTACGTAATTAAAGTGGTGCACCACAACAACTTATTGTAAAAAAAATATTACCATGTACTTGAAAAGAAAATTATGTGTCCAGTTACTGTTACTAGTCCCTTCTAATTGTTCTTTCCATTCCAAGAGCTCCTTTTTCGAAGAATGTGGGTCATAAAATAATTATTTAATAGATCTGTTGACAGAAAGTGTTCACATTAGCAAATGCATTTAATTTTATTTTATGAAACCAATGCTGCAAGACAGCTGGAAACCAGATATCAAATGAAATAAGCAACTATGTACAAAGTAAAGCATAAGAACACCATTCAGTAGTCATGAGGCATTTCATAAGTTAGTAGAAAAATCTCTCAACTAGAGAGACAGTAGCCATAATCAGGTGTATAGACATAAAAATATTTCTCGTCATTTCATTAGGCATTTCAGTAAATATCATAAATTAAGAGCTCCACAGTGTAATCATATGTTTTCAAGTTCGACCATGTCGTTTTTGCGATGCTTTCTACAAAGGAACGTCAATAGCGAGGATAGTGGCCTCCCTTTTTTTTTTCTCCACCTGTACCTCTGAAAGGGGCACACGCTAATGGCTTTTTTCCAGGCGACTGTCGCCCAGCTGGGTGCCCACGACGCATTACGTGCAGGTGGTCACTTAACTTTCTTACGGAAATATTTACGACAGCAGTTTCCGCTACAGTGACAGTCTCATATAAAAATATTTCACAGGTCAAGAATATGCGTTGCAAATGTGTAGAAACAAAATCCTATGAATATAACATTGTCCAAAAAATTCTCGCCGGCATTGTGATACATTCACGCATTTACACACATTTCATAACTCTTAAAGTACGATTCTTGGTTTCCAACATCCTTTTTCACAAGTCTGCGTCCCTAACCACTATTCATTACTCCTTACCTTATTCGTCTACACTTCTTCAATATTTCATCATAACATACGTAGCATAATCAAATAACTCATATAGCATTAGCTTATTGATCATAAACATACATCAGCAGCATAATACACATCGTCGTCGTAATAATAACATCATAACACCTCAGTCAAATCTCAAAAACGTCGTAGCTTTCTGCAATTGTTTCAAAACCTAAAGAAAATTCTCTGCTCATTTCAGTAGTGTTATCTACCTCAAACGTACTTTAAAAATCATGATCTCATACCAAATACATCATTCAAAGCTGTCATAGTATCACAATGGTTCTGAAAAAATATGAGCATTTCACAAAGTACAGACAAACTTACATAAAGAAAACATAAACAACCAACTTACATAAAGAAAACATAAACAGCCTACTTACACCAGTTATCAGATTTTATGTTTTTAAGTAATTAATGTTTGAAATTGTCATTCTGTACATTGTTCACCCAGGACAGATAAAAACTGTGTGCAAGGCCATATGCAGTTTTGTAGCGCTCATGGTTTATGCAACAAATAACTGATTCCGCTGTTTAAGTTCACGTGTCACATGAAATCGGGAAGGGGTTACGTTTTTTTTTTACATTAAGAAAGATGGGGATAGTTTTGGATCTATTTGCACTTGCGAAGAGACGTCAGTAGTAATCGGCTACAAAGAATTTAGTTTCTCACACTTTCTCGTCATTGCTGAATACTGTGATATAGCTTAATAACGCCACATTCGCTTTCTCCTCTAAACTTCTAAAACTGAGCTACAGAAGTCTTCAACCTCGATGTCCGCAGGAGGATTGAAACTAATATTCTTGTGGAATTACAACTTTTTATTGGCATATGGATCAAGTACTTTGCTTAAACTTATCATTTCTTAATTTTTTTACATATGAGTCAATGATAACGTATTTGTTCATGTCAAACCATTACCTACGTTTAAAGTACATCATTAGTCAACTGTGACTGTGCCTGAGACTGTGGTCAATACAAAGCTGCGTTTAAAAATGTAATTTTAAATGTTTTTTGAAACCAAATGTGTACTGACAAAACAACTTTTCACGAATTTTAGGAGGATTTTAGAACAATCATTGTGAATTTTTCAAGGATTTTAGAGATTGCAAGGCACGTGTTCTTTTTAGAAATGGTTTCACTACTGCAAGGTAATACTAACCTCCACTGACATAAGGAAAATACACTCCTGGAAATTGAAATAAGAACACCGTGAATTCATTGTCCCAGGAAGGGGAAACTTTATTGACACATTCCTGGGGTCAGATACATCACATGATCACACTGACAGAACCACAGGCACATAGACACAGGCAACAGAGCATGCACAATGTCGGCACTAGTACAGTGTATATCCACCTTTCGCAGCAATGCAGGCTGCTATTCTCCCATGGAGACGATCGTAGAGATGCTGGATGTAGTCCTGTGGAACGGCTTGCCATGCCATTTCCACCTGGCGCCTCAGTTGGACCAGCGTTCGTGCTGGACGTGCAGACCGCGTGAGACGACGCTTCATCCAGTCCCAAACATGCTCAATGGGGGACAGATCCGGAGATCTTGCTGGCCAGGGTAGTTGACTTACACCTTCTAGAGCACGTTGGGTGGCACGGGATACATGCGGACGTGCATTGTCCTGTTGGAACAGCAAGTTCCCTTGCCGGTCTAGGAATGGTAGAACGATGGGTTCGATGACGGTTTGGATGTACCGTGCACTATTCAGTGTCCCCTCGACGATCACCAGTGGTGTACGGCCAGTGTAGGAGATCGCTCCCCACACCATGATGCCGGGTGTTGGCCCTGTGTGCCTCGGTCGTATGCAGTCCTGATTGTGGAGCTCACCTGCACGGCGCCAAACACGCATACGACCATCATTGGCACCAAGGCAGAAGCGACTCTCATCGCTGAAGACGACACGTCTCCATTCGTCCCTCCATTCACGCCTGTCGCGACACCACTGGAGGCGGGCTGCACGATGTTGGGGCGTGAGCGGAAGACGGCCTAACGGTGTGCGGGACCGTAGGCCAGCTTCATGGAGACGGTTGCGAATGGTCCTCGCCGATACCCCAGGAGCAACAGTGTCCCTAATTTGCTGGGAAGTGGCGGTGCGGTCCCCTACGGCACTGCGTAGGATCCTACGGTCTTGGCGTGCATCCGTGCGTCGCTGCGGTCCGGTCCCAGGTCGACGGGCACGTGCACCTTCCGCCGACCACTGGCGACAACATCGATGTACTGTGGAGACCTGACGCCCCACGTGTTGAGCAATTCGGCGGTACGTCCACCCGGCCTCCCGCATGCCCACTATACGCCCTCGCTCAAAGTCCGTCAACTGCACATACGGTTCACGTCCACGCTGTCGCGGCATGCTACCAGTGTTAAAGACTGCGATGGAGCTCCGTATGCCACGGCAAACTGGCTGACACTGACGGCGGCGGTGCACAAATGCTGCGCAGCTAGCGCCATTCGACGGCCAACACCGCGGTTCCTGGTGTGTCCGCTGTGCCGTGCGTGTGATCATTGCTTGTACAGCCCTCTCGCAGTGTCTGGAACAAGTATGGTGGGTCTGACACACCTGTGTCAATGTGTTCTTTTTTCCATTTCCAGGAGTGTATGTCTTGAATAGCCCCCGTAATGATGCAAGTAACACAGTAATAAGTGCAGTGTGAATAACGAAGTAACAGAACTTAAGCAGCACAGACTTACAATATCCGCACATTGTAATACATTGTGAGTATAATACCAGAAATTTAATAGTTGGGAACACGAAAAATCAGTCAAAAGATTCTAACCACATCTGAACTGTTGTTGTGGGCAACTTATAGCATATCACTGTGACATGAGGATATAGACCCCGCAACTGTAATCACAGTGGTCAAATATGAGACTGAATAACTGTTAGCAATACGATGTAAAGTTGATTGAATAATATTTCAGTTCGAAGGATTTGAATATCGATGATCTGCCAAGTCGCGCTAAGCGGCTCGAGATACTGCTCTATCTGACCTGACTTGCGAAACAAGAACAAATACACTACCGCAGTATCAGTATCACCTACCTCGTTAGCTGAACGGGGATAAATGCTGATAAAAATAAGAGAAACCATCTGAGATACAAAATACTTGATGATATTGATTGTGTTAGCCGAGAGAGATGTAGCGTCTCTCAATACGCGATCACAAAGTTGAGGCAGACAAAAGGTTATTCCATTTCGTACTTAAATACGCCGAAAATAAATCAAAAAATCAGGATACTTGAAATGAGAAATAGTCTGTAGTCGGTACTGACTACAGAAACTTCCTTGCAAAGTATTTTTAAAAAGCACTCCGGTTTCAGGCCACGAATGGCCTACCGGGACCATCCGACCGCCGTGTCATCCTCAGTAGAGGATGAGGATAGGAGGGGCGTGGGGTCAGCACACCGCTCTCCCGGCCGTTGTGATGGTATTCTTGACCGAAGCCGCTACTATTCGGTCGAGTAGCTCCTCAATTGGCATCACGAGGCTGAATGCACCCCGAAAAATGGCAACAGCGCATCGCGGCCTGGATGGTCACCTATCCAAGTGCCGACCACACCCGATAGCGTTTAACTGCGGTGATCTCACGGGAACCGGTATACCCACTTCGGCAAGGCCGTTGCCCTTGCAAAGTATTTACAGTGCCTAATCCGCAAGATAAAATAAGAAAACAGCTGAAAAACTGCAGTTGGCTATTTAATGGGGGACGTAAGTGCAAACGACCTAAATAGTGAAAAATTTTTATTGGTTCTTCATTTACTACATGGTATTGAAATTTCAATTTCTGAGCACTTCGTTCCAATTCCACTCCTACGTGTGATAAAAATAATAAGTGGCAAAAGCCTACACGGAGCCGCGCCCGTTTCTTGATATGTGTTTCCTCATCTTATTTATTCCTGCAAACTTTTCTTCCACTTTTATACAATCAACATGCATGGAGTGACTGAGTAGTACATGAAAAGGCTGTGTAGTAGCATCACTGCCAGTAATTTTGTATTCTTTGGTTTATGGTGTTTGTTATGTATAGTTCTATTATTATAGTCTGCAGCATTCCTCGTCCAGTGAAGCATAATTGGTACACATTAATAATCTTGGCAGAATAACAGAGCCGGCCGCTGTGGCCGAGCGATTCTAGGCGCTTCAGTCCGGAACCGCGTCGCTGCTACGACGCAGGTTCGAATCCTGCCTCGAAGATGGATATTTGTGATGTCCTTAGGTTAGTTAGGTTTAAGTAGTTCTAAGTCTAGGGGACTGATGACCTCGGATGTTAAGTCCTTTAGTGCTTAGAGCCATTTGAACCATTTTTAGACTAACAGAGGCTAGGATTCGATCCAGGAGCTTTCACACTGCCGATATTGAGGGAAATCGATGACGGAGAATTGCTACAACTGACATTATTGCTACTCAGTTGGAAAATTACATTGACGAAAGAAGACAAGCAAAGCAAAAATTTCTAGATGATGAGAAGGATTATGCATAAAGTTTGCACTAGTTCACCCACGGAAAGTAACTCCTTATACAAATCCTGCGAAATCTTTGATTCAGATTTCCCGTAACTTACGTTTTGTTAGCTTTATGCACCTTTTCCTCACAAGTCACTGACCTTAGAATACTTAAATTTGGCATACATGCAATCAGTACTATAGAGAAATATTCTATGGAAGGAATTTTCATTAATACAATAGGAAATTGGACGATATTTGTGTAAGAGCAAATCACAGTTTCTTTTTTTTTTTGCGAGGATTTGGAGAGCTGTTAGAACCTCGCAAAAGAAGGTATAAAAATTGTGTTTCACAAATATTTGTAATAATGAAACAGTAAATTTTGTACAAAAAGCATTAATTTCGTTATGATAGATTTTTCAAAAAAGGTACATTTGTACTCACATTGTTGAAAAAATTACACTTGGTTATAATTAAAAACATATGATGTCAATAAATATGAAAACATATGTGTGTATGCATATAACATTTCTTAGCAACTGTGCCAAATTTAGCTACATTATCTTGAAAGTACTGCAATTTCACTTACGTCCACCCTTGACAACCACCTGTCAATATTTTAAAACAACTTAATGCGTATTGTGCAGACATTTTTATCTGTTGTCATACTTTATGCTAATTGAAAATTGTGTAAGAGCTATTTTAAATTAGAATACAAATATTAATATTCACTATGTAGATGTACACTCATAGACGTCACATTTCGCTGACAGATGGCTCAGAGTATAGCAGGTTATGGCATCAAGAACAGGGAAAGTTCAAATGTGAACGGTCGAGAACATATCAAATTATTTCATTTATCACATGACAACGACTCAGATGTGTTATAACTTGTGTAACGAACCATTGTGATTTTAACATTCAGACTGTTAGAAAACTGTTTTCATAATTTAAAAATATTTGTATTCCAGATTTTTACTGATGATGCGTCTTTAACATAAGTAATAAGCAGCGCTAGAAAACTGTTTATGTGCTTTCAAAATAGTAATTTCTATAAGACTAATGACGAACTTTTAACGTAGGTACTTTACTGTAGTTTGAAAATGAACGTATACATTCGAAACCAGTCACCATTAACACAAATGCGAACGCTAAGACAGAACCATAAAGAAATAATAAGATCTAAAATTCTTACGTAAAAAATAAATTATCATAAGCTACTATCCTACATTTTAGAATCGATTTCTCAAAAAATTTATAAGAAAAGAGAAGTGCTTCCAGTAATAACATCGGCCGTTTTTTGCTGGAATACTTATATATGAAAAGAAACCTGTCCCAGCGGAGGACTGGCCTCTGACGACATCTCACTTAAGAAAGAACACTCTGTTTGGTACTGTATTAGAAAGATCCTTGAGAGGATTCGCAGCAAACAGGATTTGTGTAATGGTGTTGTGACACGCTCCGGTAAACAAGATGGCTGGCGTGTTTAAGACATCAGACCCGAAAGTCAATATTCTTAGCGGTCGCGCAGCACTTGCAGGGCTTTGTTACGCTAACGGCTTGTTAATGCCGGCAGATCGCGAGATGTCACCAGCGTGGCGAATCCCTAAATAACTCACTTGGAGAAATGGCTCGCAGTGCGAAACGCTGTAATGCCGACTCGAGGCTGCAAACAGCGTCGAATTAAAACTGCCACCAAGATGTATTTACTGTTAGCAAAGCAGTGCCGTGTGTTGGTGGGAGCGGTGTCACTGTTTGATAAGGAGACGAGTTCAGCGTTTTACATGGTGTGGCCTTATGTAGGAGGAAGAACTGAAAGTGAGAGCTTAATAAGATTATGACCCGTAGAAGGTAAACGTAGCGATATCAGCCGTTAATATACAGGGTATTCAAAAATTCAATGCCCGGACTGACAGACATTATGATGGAGTTCATAATAAGTGCATTTCATATAGCAACCAGGTGTCAGAAACGCACATTGGATGAGCTCTAAGCACGCGTATGTACGTTCATTTCTGCTTACGAATGAGGTCGAGTTACTCGCAAAGACATGTACAATTGTCACATCTCCCACGTATGGGAGGAATAAACCCTACATACAGCAGTTACTTGAGGTCAACAGTTTGCTTTACATATGTGGAGCGGTGTCGTGGACTGCTACTTGCTTGGTCCCTGCATGCTGCCTCCTCGACAGAGGTGGCTATTGACTATTAACGTCAGAGCACCTGCCGACGTTATTGGAGGGCGTGCCTCAGCGTATCAAAGGGAGGATGTGATTCCAGCATGACGTGGCCCAGCGCACTTCACAGAACCAGGGCGTTCAGAATAAACCCTGCTTTCGGCAGTCAGCATCAGCCGAGGAGGACATGTACATTAACCTGAAAACCGGTACGTATTTACCCTGTGGACTCAGAGGAGGAATTATTCGTAAAAGTTCTTGCAGCGGCTACCCACATACAGAACATAAATTTTCTGTCGAACACAAGACATCCTGCTATGTCGACAGCAACTCTGCGCTGACATTAAGTGTGCTCATTTTGAACATTTAGTGTGACACTGATCAGGAAACTAAAGGACTGAAACATATTTAACTTAGTTTTATTCTCAGTTACGCCCAAAGATCTCACGAATACTCTGTATTCATACAATACGCAATGATGACACCTTGTTGATTAACAAAAAATATTTGTTGTTGTTTTCTTCACTATATATGTCGGTTTAGGCACTGAAGTGGTGGTCCCAGATTCGATTCCCGGTACCGTCATGGATTTTTCCTTGTTAGGAAGACTAGAATGGTATGCACTCACTTTTGTGATGATAATTAACGATATACGTGAGTTAGAAGTAGCGGCTTCAACGTCAAGAAAGCCGACATTGGCCAGGAGCGGTGTGCTGACCACACGCCTCCCCACACGGCATCCAATGACACCACTGGCAGAGGACGACGCGGCGGTCGGTCGGTCGGCCGAGTGGCGCTTTAGGGCCAGAATGTGCAGTTTTTGTTTCTGATTTGAATCTCGAATAAGGATACATTCAATGGCGAGGCGAGCCTTCGAGACTATTTAGAGATATATTTAAGAAACTTTGAATAAAGAACTGTGAATGTTGTACGGCAAAGTTGACAACGAAAGATACCGTATAACACTTCATCATCACTAGTCACTTTTCATCCACTGCTGGATCGACATTTCAACATACAACGTCGTCTTCGGTACCACGAATCTCTAATTTCCTCTGCCTCTTTCTTCGTCACTGTCTAGCTCGACTTCTGTCAACGATAGCTACCAAAATATTTCTGAACATATTTCGTCTATATACATAATCAGCCCATACCCATTTCAATTTCCTTACAGTCATCATGACATCTTTAGTTCCTATCTATCATTTTAAACATTTCTCTATCCGTTTGGCCACGTGTTTTCCTTCAAATTTCGTTCTCCTGCCCTTGAGCAATTCATGATTAGACTGCTAATCAAAGTGGATTCAAACGGCATGCGAAACATATTTTCATGTATTTTTGTCCACGACAGATTAAAGAAGACCATGACTGTGTCTTTATCACGGCGTTAGAATTTTCAGTAACCAGTCACTACGTATTTTATAACATTTATTTTATCATCCTTTACCACTTCTGGGTGTTTCCCACCCGTTTACAGAGGATGAACATTTAGTTTGCAGTATTGCATAATAAAAAAAACATGTCTAATACATGTTCTCAACCCTCCCATTTAATATTTCGATAACGACGCTTAATAAAAGAAGAAGAGAATGCCATGTTTAAAAGTAGTATTACACCTGCTCTGTCGATGACTCCTCTGAGGAATCGCCGTGTTCTTCAAACTGGCACCAACAAATGTCCCCTGCCACAGCCGTGGCTGTCCGACAAACAAGTACCCAACTTCACCGCCTCTAATAATTTCATGCACCTAACTACCATTGAATTCAGTATTACAACCAACGTCGACCTTCTTTAATAGTCTCATTGACCTCCGACACTTACTAACCTAATAAGAGGGCTCTAATTGAATGTGCCTATTCTACTGAATAAGTGGAAAAAACGTTGGTCCAAAGGACTTGCCGTCTTTCAAAACTCTAAATCAAATGATTACAAAGATGAATGTTTGAAGTATTGGGTTTCGACTGCTTACTTTGAGGATAAGTGCTTTCATTGATTTTGCACCTATTAGTATGTGTTCTGTGTCTACATAAGCATAACAAAGGAAAGATAATCTGTGGAACACGCTTTTTATGTCAGTGGACGTATCTCGTCACATTTCCTTCAGAATACATACTAAGTGACGATACGACTAGTAGAGATTACAAAAGCTTGAGTTACAAATGAAAATTTGCTTCCGTATGTGGGTAACATGTTACTGCTTCATTAAGGTGGGTGACAGTCAGCTTCTGGTATGGCTAGGGTGGAATATTGTTGAGTGTTAAGAAGTGAGTGGGCGTGAAAAAGGAGCTGAATGTGGATAACACGGAGATAGTGCTGTGGGAATACTCAGTGGCATTGGATAAATTGATCATTTGAGATTGTGGGATGAGAGGAAATTGTGAGGCATTACTTTACTGGATTGGTAAACGTTAGTACTGTTTTGTCTATTGAGAAAGAACTAATTCAACTCCATCCTCCACAAATCCGAAAGAAAATACTTTGGAACTTCTCTGTTGTGCGTCAAAAGTAAGAATTTGGAAGGAGACGCAACCATCAACGAGAAGCAGTTCTACTTTCCCATGACGACGTAAAGGCGCGCAGGATCGAACCCCTCCACATTTCCATTTCGAATCTTTCTTCAACCGCAGCCTTAATCATTTGTGGCACTCGTTGTTCAGTGCACACTCTCATGTTCCAGTGCGTAAACAAATGCATTCGTTCTATTAAACCTATTAGGTTGGTGCAAAAATTCGTAGAGTTTTGTTTAGCATGTTGATACTCTGCCTGCTATAGGTTTAGTTGTGGATTGTTATTTTTTGTTTGTAGTTCACCGTTGCTATTTGAGTTTAAATATCGTCATTTTCTCATTTGGACATGGTGAGTGGAGCTGTGGCCGATAGAAAATGGAGTGCCAAGTGGAGAAATCACAACGTTTCCTACATAATCTCCTCTCTGAGGTCAGAGCACGGCAAGAAAATGGTACTCTCGCTTTAAAGAGGATCGTTTTGACATTACTAATCCTCCACGTTCGAGAAGACCTTCGGGATTTGATGACGATCGTTTAAAGACATTAATCCATAACGATCCAAGTCAGTGTAGTCGGGAACTGGCAAATGTGATGATCTGTAATCATTCGTCCATAGTGTGACATTTGCATGCAGTGGAGAAGGTTCAGAAATCGTGTGTACGTGTACCGCATGCTCTAAGACGAAATCACAAAAAATCAGCGAGTGGCCGTATGTAAATCACTGCTTGTCCGTCCTCAATTGGCTTGAGAACAACACCGACCATTCCTATCCTGTATCGTTACTGGTGGCAACGAAGGGAAAAGAAGGAATGATTGAGTCCAAACAAAATAGAAACTTCCCGTACAAACATCTGCACACATCCACAAAATACACTCCTGGAGATGGAAAAAAGAACACATTGACACCGGTGTGTCAGACCCACCATACTTGCTCCGGACACTGCGAGAGGGCTGTACAAGCAATGATCACACGCACGGCACAGCGGACACACCAGGAACCGCGGTGTTGGCCGTCGAATGGCGCTAGCTGCGCAGCATTTGTGCACCGCCGCCGTCAGTGTCAGCCAGTTTGCCGTGGCATACGGAGCTCCATCGCAGTCTTTAACACTGGTAGCATGCCGCGACAGCGTGGACGTGAACCGTATGTGCAGTTGACGGACTTTGAGCGAGGGCGTATAGTGGGCATGCGGGAGGCCGGGTGGACGTACCGCCGAATTGCTCAACACGTGGGGCGTGAGGTCTCCACAGTACATCGATGTTGTCGCCAGTGGTCGGCGGAAGGTGCACGTGCCCGTCGACCTGGGACCGGACCGCAGGGACGCACGGATGCACGCCAAGACCGTAGGATCCTACGCAGTGCCGTAGGGGACCGCACCGCCACTTCCCAGCAAATTAGGGACACTGTTGCTCCTGGGGTATCGGCGAGGACCATTCGCAACCGTCTCCATGAAGCTGGGCTACGGTCCCGCACACCGTTAGGCCGTCTTCCGCTCACGCCCCAACATCGTGTAGCCCGTCTCCAGTGGTGTCGCGACAGGCGTGAATGGAGGGACGAATGGAGACGTGTCGTCTTCAGCGATGAGAGTCGCTTCTGCCTTGGTGCCAATGATGGTCGTATGCGTGTTTGGCGCCGTGCAGGTGAGCGCCACAATCAGGACTGCATACGACTGAGGCACACAGGGCCAACACCCGGCCTCATGGTGTGGGGAGCGATCTCCTACACTGGCCGTACACCACTGGTGATCGTCGAGGGGACACTGAATAGTGCACGGTACATCCAAACTGTCATCGAACCCATCGTTCTACCATTCCTAGACCGGCAAGGGAACCTGCTGTTCCAACAGGACAATGCACGTCCGCATGTATCCCGTGCCACCCAACGTGCTCTAGAAGGTGTAAGTCAACTACCCTGGCCAGCAAGATCTCCGGGTCTGTCCCCCATTGAGCATGTTTGGGACTGGATGAAGCGTCGTCTTACGCGGTTTGCACGTCCAGCACGAACGCTGGTCCAACTGAGACGCCAGGTGGAAATGGCATGGCAAGCCGTTCCACAGGACTACATCCAGCATCTCTACGATCGTCTCCATGGGAGAATAGCAGCCTGCATTGCTGCGAAAGGTGGATATACACTGTACTAGTGCCGACATTGTGCATGCTCTGTTGCCTGTGTCTATGTGCCTGTGGTTCTGTCAGTGTGATCATGTGATGTATCTGACCCCAGGAATGTGTCAATAAAGTTTCCCCTTCCTGGGACAATGAATTCACGGTGTTCTTATTTCAATTTCCAGGAGTGTATTATGTTACGCATCTGGTGGAACAGCGGCGATGTGGTGTAGTGCGAATTGCTTCCCCGAGGTGTAACCATCACTGCTGACATTTGTCATCAAAACTTAGAACGTCTTGCAGATGAAATCCAAGAACAACGACCAGAAAGACTGCGTGAAGTGATGCTACACCTCGGTAACGCTCGCCCGCAGTCTGCTAGACTGATAAAAAACATTATACAGGAACTACGATGAGGAGTCATTCCGCACCCACCTTATTCAGTAGGATTTGTGCCCTGAGATTTTCACCTTTCCCGCTCTATCGAACAATCTTCAAGGGGTTTCGCTTCCGGGTGAAAATGCGCTCCGAATATGACTCGACGAGATCTTTGTCTCAAAACCACGTGACGTGATTTCTGCAATCGCCGAATCGAAAAGTTACGCCGGCCTTGGCAGATTGTTGTAAATATTGAAATAGAACATATTATTTATGAGTAAAGTGTCTGTTATGTGTACCTGTTGTGTTTATTAAAGTTACTGAAAAACACTACGAAGTTATGCACCAACCTATTATTTCGATATTGTAATATGAGAGATACCTGATGTATCACTGAGGCCAGTACACTGCTGGAACCAGACTGTCGTCGAGAGTCCACTCTCTCCACAATGCAACGCTCTGGCTGATTTGTTCAATTCGTTTTACGTGATAAATGTGCTCTGGACGATATCTAACGACGTTATCCATAATTCATCCCTGGCACACATTGTCAGCAAATAACAGCTGACGAAATTCATAACATCTGAATAAAGTTTGAAGAGCGCACTGTCCATAATATCTACAAACTACCTAATGTAGCATGGATGCCAAATGTTCTGGCAGCTACTGCCCATACATCAGTATATGCCGCTGATTTTAACAGTCACCACGAGCAGTGTAAGTATGCACGGAACGTCGACTATGGTAATGCATTTGTTGACTGGGCTGAAAATAACAACCTTCATACTGCAGAAGAACTTCTTCATAGCCTTGGTAATGCAAGGAAGGTGCGCTGGTCTAAGACGGTAGAAAACTTGAATATCAAATATTCAAGTTGGAAGATTTGGTCCTTGCTTCATAAATTGGGTGGCTCCTTTAATAAATCTGATGAGAAACCTGTTATTTCAGCCAGTCAAATTGCTAACGATATAGTGAAAACGTCCAGTTCGTCCACGGATAAGCAGCATATCTCCAGGATCAAAACAGAGCAAACAAATCTGAAAAATTCAGCTTCAAGCGATTCAAAGTACTTTTTCACATTCACTCTAGATTAAATAGGGGTAGCTTTATCAGAGCTTAAAAGTGGTAAGGTTCCGGCGTCTGATAATACGAATCCAGAATTTTTATTCTGTCTTGGTGAAAATGCCAAACACTCTTGGTGAAAATATCAGACACTCTATTGTTTTGAAGACAAAAACACATTACAAGGGACTGAAAGACACAGTCGTAAAACCTAACAAGAAGTCGGCCAATTTCCCTGCTTAGTTGAAAGTATTAGCTCTTGTAAAGACTTATCCACTACAGAATTAGTTGATGTATTTTAGAACAAGCCGGATGTAGGCCTCTCCGAAGCTGCAACGACCAAGTGTTAGCTCTGACAATTTTCATAGAGGACGGTTTCCAAGATAAACTAAAAATATCTGTGGTCTTTATCGACCTTACAGCAGCATATGATGTCGTCTGGAGGGAAGGGATGATTTACTGAAATAATTAAATCCCGAATAACAGTAGCTCTTGTTAATAACATGATAAGTGATAGATACTTTGAGGTTTGCTTAGATGAAAATAGAAGCTCAATAAGGAAAACTGAATAACGGCCTGTCACAGGGTTCACTTCTAACACCTCTCCTCTTCAGCCTTTCTATTTCTGGCCTTCCATAAAAGTCTTCACGGAAATTCTGCGATGCAGGCGATATCGCTCTGGCTTGTCAATTAAAAGAGCTTGGTCAGTCAGAGGGAATACTAACAGAGGACTTAGCGGCCCTTAACTTATATTTCAAAAAATGGAGGCTGAAGCCTAGTACAAGTAACAGCAACGTTTGTGCGTTTCACTTTAACAGCAAACAAGCTAAAACTGAGCTCTGGGAGCACATTGATAACAATATTCTCCGCCATGGCAAAAACCCCAAGTGTCTTGGTATCACACTCGACCGCACTACATTTTATGAAAAACCTCTGGAAAACACATCAGCCAAGATAAAAACTCGCGACAGCATTATACAGAGGCTGTGTGGCACAACATAGGGGGCTTCGTTGGAGACTTTGCGTGCATCGGTTCTCGCACTGTTTTCTCGGCCGTATAGTATTGCTCTTTAGGGTCGTGTAACAGCTTTCATACTAGACTCATCGACGCGAAGCTCATAATTACCTGTATAATCAGACCAACTCCCGTCTACTGCCTTCCCATTGCTAAGCAATATCTACCCACGACAGATTCACAGAAATGAGAACCCGCTTAGAGATTACCACAACATCCAACAGAATAAGGAACTTCGTAATACCTATATTACGAAGGAACAGGCTTCGTTCGAGACACCCGCTACTACTGTACGCTGAACGGCTAGCTGTAAGTAACACCAAAGCAAGAGATGTCTGGAACAAGAACTACCAACACATCAAAAATTAACAAAAATGGGAATGGTTCGAGAAATATGTGATACTGTTGGGGTCGAACTTGACAGGAAACTATGAGTCAAATAAAACAGAATCCGCATAGGTTGTGGTCGGTGCTGTAATTCTCTCAATAAATAGGGTATTGTGGAGTCACAGAGTCATGACTGTGGTGCACTGAAACTTTCTATCAGACATGTAAACCGAGCGAGGTGGCGCAGTGGTCAGCACGCTGGACACGCTTTCGGGAGGACTAGGGTTCAAACCCTTGTCCAGCCATCCTGATTTAAGTTTTCTGTGATTTCCCTAAATTGCTTCAGGCAAACGCTGGGATGGTTCCTTTGAAATGGCTCGGCCGACTTCCTTCCCCAGTCTTTCCTAATCCGATGGGACCGATGGCCTCGCTGTTTGGTCCCCTTGTAACCTCCCCCTCACTTATCGACCTTAATGACAGTTAAAAATTAAACCGCGTGTACCTAATGGGAATTTGGGAAAAGCTATAGTCACCGAAGTTTATCTGTCGCTAAAGAGGGAGGAAAGGGTTACATCTAAATGAAAGGAAAAATGCAAATGAAACTGGTGAAAATTAATTTTGATAAGGGGTAAAGTTAATAAAGAAAGTAAATGTGTGGCCGTTACGTTAACAATTAACAAGCGGTAATTAGATATTTGAGATTTGAGATAGTTAGCACTAGAAGCGTGGCAACTGAAGGTTTACACGTGTAGTGTGAAAACTGAATGTTTGTCAGAAGTAATAAATTTCGCTACACTCTGACTTAATATAGCAAAAGAATTAATAAAACCGGAAAATTGAAAGCTAATTTAGTGACTGAAATTAATAGTGAGCTTTGTTTCTGAAGCACATCGAAATTCACTAAAATACGGTTAGTCTTGGGCTACCTCAACAATCATTTCAAAAGCTACTTGAATCTACGCAATTTAGAAATAAGAGATTTAACTTTGAACTTGAATTAAATGATTCTGAACAATTAACAATAGTAAAATTTAGTACGTACCAAGCTGAGCTGCAGTCACAGGTAAGCTAAAATATGATAACAAAACTCGCACTCTTAATTTGTGCTTGTGTAATCTAAATATTGTAGAGTCTGACTATGAATACTTTAACTGAACTTTGAACTTAAAGCAGTGAAATGGAATGATATTACTTTAATGCTGGCGTATGAATTTCAACGACACTCGGGTTCATTCCGGAAAAGGAAGGGACCCTGCTTGGTAATGCAATTGGGACAATGAGCAACAAAGGTTCATGCTACGTTGCTGTAATTTTGTGGTTTGAACAGTTTTAAAAGCTGAGGTCTGCCATACAGTTCTAAAACTTTACGTGCTACCAGTCTTCCTTGTTGGTTGATTGAAGGTTTGAAATCGTCGATCGCGACAGTCACTCATTGTCGCCCGTCGCTGTTGCAGAAGCTGGATGTTGGCGCGCCTTCTTCTCGACACGGTCTCCAGGCGAAACGGGCTCTTGATGTGCGCCAGCTAATGCTTCCCGTCCGCGACACCATGTCAGAAACTATCATCGCAAGTCGAGCGCAATTACATGCTGCCAAACCCCGAAAGTGCGGCAACTCGCGGGAGCGTCACACAACACACCTGCTCCACTCGCTACTCCAGCCAGACTCTCCTCTGCACTGCCTGCGCTCGACGCGGCAGAGTTAACACTACCAAAGATCCTAAACACTTTGGTTCTCCACACGACCTATCGATGTAGTCGTTCGATAGCATAGTTTTCCCTAGGCAAGACCAAGTGTAAAAATACAAATAATATTTACAACACAAACCAATTATGCATCGACATAAATGCATAGTAAATAAAATAGTAAAACAATTACAATACATAAAGACACAGACATCTCATATCTTCAGGTAACAAAATAAGGAAAAAAAATTATAGTACAATAGGTGAAAACAGGATATGCATTTGCGGCGTTACACGTGCCCCACATTGTCTGACGATGTTCGTGTAACCTAAATAGACTCAGAAAATGTCCCAAAAAGGAAAAAAATCAGCGGAAATGCATATGCTCAAAACATCAAGAAAATTTAGCATTACGCTAATTATCCATAAACCAATTTTTAGACCATAATAATTCAGTTGACACACTCCTAACCTTATTCCACTCTGTCAACTTACACAAAAGAAAACAAGTTGACAACATATTAAATTTCATAGAAAACATAGAAAATGGTTTAGCTATTCCAAAATCAACAAAATTCCTAACAGTATCAAGAAATGGAATACTATTTACAAAATTAACCAGAGTACATGGTCATAAATAACAAGTATATCAAAATAAGCAAATTAATAAATAATGACATAGAATACGCATTTTTATATAACCTTTTCATAATTAATATTCTCGTCATGAGAGTCCACTTAACGCTAAACAAGAAAATAATATACAGCAGATCGAAAAAAACATAAATATTGACAGCATAATTCTTTCACATCAGCTGTCCGGGAAGAAAAACAACTCCGCCTTCCGTACCCGCAAGTACAAAGAATGCCGAGAGCGACACAAGAGCCGACAGCGGCTCCGCCTCGCCAGTATCGTTGCGCCCGTGTAACGGCATTTCCAGAACGTCCGTTTCACTGAATTCTTTCCGAAAAACTCACTCCCGAGTAATCTCAAGGAGTCCATTAATACTATCACAGTGGATAACTCAACACTGTCCATCATCACACGCATGTACTAGCCTGAAACTTAAAACAGCGTCTAAGCACATCAGCAATGACTAGTAAAACAGATATTTATGAAATCTTACAGCTAGTTAAAAAATCATATTTACATTCCTTAATCTACTGTGACTCAGCTGAAAACTTAAACTAGCAGCTTGGATTTTTCAATTGATTAATAATCACTCTCTCTTAAATAATTTAGTAAAAATTAATTACTTATTAATTACAACTTCTTTAATGTCCTCTTGGTCAGGCAAAAGCATGGCAATCTAGCAAACCGTTTAAATCTTACACTCTATATTTACATACTGTACAAATTACCCATTCTGTGGTATTAATCAATCCTAGGTTGGTACAATTTCAAGTCTACAATGTTCTGTATACCTAATAGTTTTCCAGAGCTTGGATACTCTAAGCAATAAGCATTTGTGTGAGGTATATCAATGACTTTATATGGTCCATTGTAAACAAACTTAAATTTAGAGATTTCATTGTCTATCTCGCTCGATTTCTCACGATCTTTTACAAGTACTAAGTCTCCGATTGCAAACTTAGCAAAACGCGCTTTAGCATCATGACGACGTATGCGAGCATCGGCTTTTAGCTTCATTATTTCTCGCAAACGATTTTTTTTTCACACCAATACTGTCAATCCGTGGAGGAAATTTGATTATCTCTTCCACTAAACTTTTACTTCTGTCATCTAACAGGATTTCCTCTGGAGAAGATCCCGTAGATTCATGTCTCAAGGTGTTCATAATTCTCTCAAAATCTGCTACATATTTGCCCGATGCCCTATGGTTGTGATGGCAATAGGTACGGCAAAGTCGGCCTAGCTCGCGCATATACCCCTCAGCGGGATTTTCCAATTCAGTTTCTACACTACTGTCAACGCCGAGATTCCTCACGTTACAGTAGTTAAAATTCCTACCTACGTCAATGGCATCCGGCCAGTTAACAATGTGTATAGGCTGGTATTGCCTATGCACACCGTCTCCTGCCTCGTCAAAACTAACTACTATTGTTTTATCTTGGGACGTCCATGTCAAAGTTTTGCTTTCGCAATTAATCACTGCACGGTACTTTAATAGCCAATCTAACCCGATAATTACTTCCGTAGTTAAGTCTGGCACGACGACAAACTCTTGATCAAATTGTGCCCCACATATCTCGAAGTTGACAAAAATCTGTTTTGTGACCGGTTTACTGGCCTTCCCAGTAGCACCGATAATTTTCATTCCAGTTACTGGCGTAACTACGGTACCAGGTCTGTCTTTCAGTAACTCAAATATTTTCCCAGATACAGCACTCAATTCTGCACCGGTGTCAATCAACACGTTTAGTTGTAGGCCGTGCATATTAACAGACACTACTATCTGTCTACACTTGTCCTCGTCTGTTTCTTTATTTTCCCAGAATAAATCCTCGGCTATATCCAGGTTATTCCAGAAAAAGCCATCCGGCTTTGATCCTAAATCCGGCTTATCTGGCGGCTTTTTCAGCCTCTGTTCACATACAGTTTTAATTTCAACACGTTTGTCCTGAGGCTTAGTCTGTAGCTCCGCCTCCAATACCGAAACCTTTTCCTGTAACTCGTTAACTAGTGAGTGTTGCTTTGCTATCAATTCACTAATTGTCACCTTCGTTGATTCCTCTTTGGTCAGATTGATCTCATCTGCCAATCTACCTGGAGGAATGTGCCCAGTGGTATCTGCAATTACTTCCTCTGGATCTGCGCAACCCACACTGCTACCGTCTGACCTTATAACGTCAGCTCTAACCTCATACACGCTGTAATCTACGTGCTTTTCTACCAATCGTGTCCAGGTATCACTAAAATTCTCGTAATCTTTCTCCTCAATACTTTCGCAATGTTTAAACTGGAGTTTTGCGTCGGATGGCTCAAATGGTTCAAATGGCTCTGAGCACTATGGGACTTAACATCTGTGGTCATCAGTCCCCTAGAACTTAGAACTACTTAAACCTAACTAACCTAAGGACATCACATACATCCATGCCCGAGGCAGGATTCCAACCTGCGACCGTAGCAGTCGCGCGGTTCCGGACTGAGCGCCTAGAACCGCTAGACCACCGCGGCCGGCTGCGTCGGATGGGTCGGCCACTTCTACCACTATAACTTTCAGTAAAGTCTGCCGGTCAGGGCGAGAACTTTCCGTTACTATTTCAACATCTAACTCCTGCGGGACGAAACACGACGAATCTTGCTCGTGCTCCCCATTAGCATCAACTATTTCTGGTAAAGTCTGCCGGTTAGGGCCAGAACTTTCTATCACTTCACAAACACTATCTTCTTGCGGGACGAGACGCGGAAAATCCTGCACGCGCTCCCCATAAACACTTCTCCCGTACAGGCCCCTGTAATCTCTTAGTTCGTCGTATAAGCGACCGAACTGCCTTAACCAGACCTCATCCCTCCCTGCATCCCCTCGCTTGGTGACGGACGTGTTATCCGACATCTGATCTTCTCTCAACACTTGCGAATCATTCTTAAACTCAATCTCCAGTCCCGCTGTGGGTATTACAGCTGCCACTTTATAATCGATTTCCGGAACACTACTTAAATTATTCTCACTGACAGTGAATGTACTTGCTTCTGCCGTGTCTACAGCTGATCTACTACTTGTGGGCGCACTTCTTTCTCTTAACACTGGCACACTCTCCCGCCGTTGAATATTCCATACGGAATTTTCATAACGACGACACCTGGGTTTTCTCCTGTTATTGGGCCTCCAAAATTTCTCCACGCCCGGTCGGCCCCTCACCGGCGAGGCTAATGGTTCCCCTGTTTCGTCCCAGCAGATCTACTCCCCGGATGCTGCTGAAGCTGCTTATCACACCCTCTGGCGTTAATACTATTCTGTGAAGCCCGTATCACGTTAGTATGATACTGGTTTCCGTCATTCCTGTTATTATTTGCATTGTACCGATTGTTATTACGGTCCGAACCATTATTGTTACTGCTGCCATGGTTGCGGTATGCATTATTCCCATGGTTATCGTTGTTGTGGTACCCGTTGTTGTTACCACGGCCTCTACCACTGCCGCGATTATTGCGCCAATTGTCCCCGTCCTCAACTCTTTCCAGGAAATCATTGATTGTCCTGTAATTACTTCCTACGTAGCGTTTTGTATCATCTGGAAGCTTCTTGTAGAGTTCCCAGACTATTTCGGATCCCGTGCGGCGATCACGCAAATATTCCAACTTGTGGATCCAGCCCTCACAAAACTCCTTCATCGAGCAGCGCGAATGCGCACCGAAAGGCCTCGATACGACAATTTCGCGCCAGACACTTTGTTGTTTTTGCTCTGACCAGTATTCAGCCAGAAACAAATTTTTGAACTCGTCAAAAGTCAGGTTCGTAATGTTGAGGCTTAAGCCCCAACGCTTGGCATCACCAGCCAACACGTCAATAACCGCATTAATTTTTCTCTTATTAGTCCATGATCTGGGTAAAACTCTTTCACAGTTTTTAATGAAATCCGTCGCGTGTATACCGCCTTTTTTCAAGGGGTCGAACCGATCCTCTTTCGTCAACAATTCCGAACTATGTGCACAGATTGGCACATAGCTCTGTTTTTCGTCAAGTTTCTTTTCTAATTTCGAAACTCTCGTAATTACTTGGCAAGTGGTTGTCGCAAGCGTTTCCACTTCCCTCTTTTTCTCTTCGCAGGTATTAGCCTACTTCCTCACTTTGGTATCTACTTCGGATACTAAAGCCTTTAAAGTTTCCACCTTCTTTTGATCCTCTTTTTTCACTAATTGAATTTGCTCCGACACCTTATTCTCGATGATCGAAGCAACTGCTTCTCCTACACTTTTCTCTATTCTGCTAATTTCGGAATAAAAACGAGTATTTATGCTCGCAATTTTCGCCTGAACGCCTATCATTTCCTGTTTTAGATTACCGATTTCGGTATTAATCACAATATCTTCTTTGATTTTATCAACTTTTGTGTTAACAACTCCAACATTGTTGTTAACAACATTAATAGCTTTGCTCTGATTGTCTAGCTTCCGTTCAATTTTTTCAGACTGAGCTTCTTCCTTGGCAGACTGAGCTTCTTGCTTGGCAGCCTGAGCTTTAATTTCTGCCGACTGACTCTTGATTTCGTTAGTCAAAACATTCAATAAATCAGTTAAATTCCCGGAAACTACCGGTTTTGCTTCCGTAGCTGGTTCCTCTATATATGTTCCCCCGTATTCGCATCAAGGGGTACAGATTTCATTCTCGCTTCCGATTCCGAAACATTTTCTAAATCTGTTGCGTATCGGCGGTCGCGTCTTTCATGCTGGCCGCCTGCCCCTGAACAATGGGTTCCGCGGTGCGTGTTTCCCACTGTTCGACCAATTGTTCCGTATCCAAGTCTACCAAAATTTGGTAATTGTTGCCTTCACTCATTTTAATAATTTCCAATATAAATACCAAATCTCAAATCTAATTAGGATTCCTCCCACTACTTATTCTCGCTGATGTAACTACCTGTTTGTAACCAGTACTTTGTTACGAGATTTGCACAATGCCAAATCCGTGTCCAGAACAACCTCAAATCGGAAGATTGTCCTGTCACCAGGTCGCCACGTGTAACCTCCGCCTCACTTATCGACCTTAATGTCAGTGAAAAATTAAACCGCGTGTACCTAATGGGAATTTGGGAAAAGCAATCGTCACCGAAGTTTATCTGTCGCTAAAGAGGGAGGAAAGGGTTACGTCTAAATGAAAGGAAAAATGCAAATGAAACTGGTGGAAATTAATTTTGAAAAGGAGTAAAGTTAATAATGAAAGTAAATGTGCGGCCATTAAGTTATCAATTAACTAGCGGTAATTAGATATTTGAGATTTGGGAAAAATTACGGTTGCCAGTCCTATGGACAATTACCATAGTAACTGAAAAAGAAAGGTTATTGCACATATAGTTAGCACTAGAAGCGTGGCAACTGAAGGTTTACACGTGTAGTGTGAAAACTGAATGTTTGTCAGAAGTAATAAATTTCGCTACACTCTGACTTAATATAGCAAAAGAATTAATAAAACCGGAAAATTGAAAGCTAATTTAGTGACTGAAATTAATAGTGAGCTTTGTCTCTGAAGCACATCGAAATTCACTAAAATACGGTTAGTCTTGGGCTACCTCAACAATCATTTCTACGCAATTTAGAAATAAGAGACTTAACTTTGAACTTGAATTAAATGATTCTGAACAATTAACAATAGTAAAATTTAGTACGTACCAAGCTGTCACAGGTAAGCTAAAATATGATAACAAAACTCGCACTCTTAATTTGTGCTTGTGTAATCTAAATATTGTAGAGTCTGACT
Source organism: Schistocerca cancellata (assembly GCF_023864275.1). NCBI lineage: Eukaryota > Metazoa > Arthropoda > Insecta > Orthoptera > Acrididae > Schistocerca > Schistocerca cancellata. The sequence goes on from NC_064631.1 coordinate 404,015,744, forward strand.
ATGAATACTTTAACTGAACTTTGAACTTAAAGCAGTGAAATGGAATGATATTACTTTAATGCTGGCGTATGAATTTCAACGACACTCGGGTTCATTCCGGAAAAGGAAGGAACCCTGCTTGGTAATGCAATTGGGACAATGAGCAACAAAGGTTCATGCTACGTTGCTGTAATTTTGTGATTTGAACAGTTTTAAAAGTTGAGGTCTGCCATACAGGTCTAAAACTTTACGTGCTACTAGTCTTCCTTGTTGGTTGATTGAAGGTTTGAAATCGTCGATCGCGACAGTCACTCATTGCCGCCCGTCGCTGTTGCAGAAGCTGGATGTTGGCGCGCCTTCTTCTCGACACGGTCTCCAGGCGAAACGGGCTCTTGATGTGCGCCAGCTAATGCTTCCCGTCCGCAACACCATGTCAGAAACTAACATAGCAATTCGAGCGCAATTACATGCTGCCAAACCCCGAAAGCGCGGCAACTCGCGGGAGCGTCACACAACACACCAGCTCCACTGCTCTCCTCCAGCCAAACTCTCCTCTGCACTGCCTGAGCTCGACGCGGCAGAGTTAACACTACCAAAGATCCTAAACACTTTGGTTCTCCACACGACCTATCGATGTAGTCGTTCGATAGCATAGTTTTCCCTAGGCAAGACCAAGCGTAAAAATACAAATAATATTTACAACACAAACCAATTATACATCGACATAAATGCATAGTAAATAAAATAGCAAAATAATTACAGTACATAAAGGCACAGACTTCTCATATCTTCAGGTAACAAAACAAGGAAAAAAAATTATAGTACAATAGGTGAAAATAGGAGGATATGCATTTGCGGCGTTACACCCTCCTCCGAATCAACCAACCAACCAGACATATAAGAGAGGAGTGCGTCCTACGATGCTATAAGGGCTCGTGAAATGATTTTGTGAATGCCAGTGCCCCAGCGGTAAAATGGATTACAAACCTAGAAGTTAATATTGAGTACATTTATTTTTGCTTTATGGAATGACAATCATTACGAATTATAAATGATGATGAATCTGAAACCTTCCAATGTCTCCAGGTCTCTTCTGCGTGTACAGATCGATAATGACTTCGTCTGATGGATGGTTATTGGATTCCAGTTATTGTCACTTTGAATAAAATCATTAAAATCGTCACTGACGTACTAATCAGATTAAAGTAAAGTTGGACTGGTAGTACGGGCACATAATCTAAATAATGTGCGCCAACTACAGGCAGATAATTTCAACAAATGAAGTTTATTGATCTTAATTTCTCACAAAATTTGGTACGCTGGTGATAACCGAAATTGAGCTTGAACTCCCCGTATAATAGTGATCTAACACACTATGTAAATAAAATAACTGGAAAACACAGCTAAAATTAATCGAAGTCGTACTAATGCAAATAAGTCATAGTCTAATCGGCACACAAAGCAATAATTTTAAGTACCGACCTGTACGAAAATAATCCAAGTCGCCACTCAAAAACCAAATTGGCTTTCCTGACAAAAAAAAAAAGAGTTCTGCTGAGAAACCAGCAGAAATAAAGCTGAGTCCTGAACAGTGCTGAGTATCTCCCACTGAACAAGCACAAAATATTCCGAAGTGTTGCGACTGCCAACGCGAAAACTTCTGTTAGCAAAATGGGTGTAGTTGCAGCTCAGACTAACACAAGTCTTGCCTCTACCAAGCCGTCCTGAACAATGCAGGAGACAAAGATGGTCGCCGTCCTTTAAGCCCTTGGCGCATCCACCCCAGGAAAAACCAAGAATCTACAAGCTATCACCAGCCTCTCTTACAACTTTTTATATACAATTGCTATTAAAAATCTACATATGCCATTAGTGCGCGCTAAAAATTTAAACAAAAATGATATGCTGTACTTACTTATGCTTTTACCAGTTTGCTCACAAATTAAAAAATAACTGTAAATTTCAACAGCGTTAATTGAAATAGTTCCTGGACTCTGTGCTATCACTAATTGCCGTTCAGAAACGTGTAAAACCACTGTCTTATAGGAATTTACTTAGCCTCTCCAATGCCTCAGTCAGAATTAACGTAGCCCTAACAAGTTTCTAACTACAGGCAAAACTATGCAAATTTATAAACAGTTAATTCAAAATGGCAATTAAAAAGAAAATCTTACAAACTAAATGTTGTATGTGGTGTCCAACCGCACCCGCCAGCACATGCTGCTTTACTATTAATATAGCTGTCTTGGATAAATTGGTATGCTGATTTTAATCAAAAGTTAAAAGGTCTCTCATAGGCTAATTAATTACGTTATGGAACATGTGAATAGCTAAGTCGCTGCACAATGATGAGTGTTACAAACTGGTAGTTTGCTTTCTTTTGTGCAATAAAAACTGTGAAAGTTATTAATTATTCACTGGATTTCAGTTAAACAAATCTACTCGGTGCACGATCTTCCCACACACATTATCTTCAAACACCTATAGAATCGTCTTTACTTTCTCTTTAAAACGATGTATTGTGCATTTCTGTATCTATGATAGTTTACGTTGCATATGCAAAAATGTGAACAACATAAATCTACCCTTTGTGCACCCTAGCGGGCGCATATGTTGTCACGTCCGGTGAATTCCAATCTGACAGGAACACATGCGCCCCTGACCACGCAACTCTGCTCAGCCACGCATGCAGCCTAGTCCTCAAGCCACAGCGTGCGCACATCAAATGCTGCGTCCGACCGAAATCAGAAACCACTATTCATACATGGCGTGCTGTGTCACAAACCTTCTTCCACGATTCTTGAACCAAGTGCTAGCGATGATCAAACTATGCTTCCTCTATCATTCTTTTTCCCCAGTCCATGTTCTCCTACAAATTTTCCTTCCCCTCCTTTTCCTATTACGTAATCAATCACTCATCACAATGAAATTTTTATATGTCATAAATATCTGAATAATTTCATTTATCTCACTACACATTCTTTCAATCTCTTCGTTATCTGCAGAGATAGCTGCCATATAAACTTGTACTACTGTGACTGGTGTTTGGTTCGTGTCTTTCTTGGCTATGACAATGCACTCACTATGCTGTTCATATTAGCTTAACTGCATTCCTCGATTTCGCTTGTTCATCATGAGGTCTACTCCCGCATTGCGCCTATTTGATTTTGTGAGGATACCTACTCTCTAGTGTCCTGAGGAGAAGTCCTGTTCATCCTGCCACTGCACTTCACTAATTCCCACTATATGTGACTTCAGTTTATCCATTTTGCCTTTAAATCTTCTAACCTATCGACCCGATTAAGACATCTAACATTCCAAGCTCTGACCTATAGAATGCTAGTTTTGTTCCTCCTGTTGACGTCATACTCCTGAGAAGTTCGCTTTCGGAGATCGAAATGGGGGACCATTTTACCTCAGGAATATGCAATAGAGTTGCATGGTACGGCAAGAAAAAAGAGAATAAAAGTGAGAGAGTGTTAATACTTTCATCCTTCTTTACCTCCTCTGCATTACTGAGCACATTTGTACTGTGCATGCAGTACACATGAGGTGCCTAGTTGTTTCCACTGCCCTGTGTGGAATACATAAGTTCTTGTACACTTCACTAACCTGCTGTCTTCATGATGATGATGTCCCCAGCGCAGAAAACAGCACGCAGGTCGTGGGTTCTTTTTCTTGAGGCTGAAATTAACTTCACAAGGAACTGCTGCTACGAATAAACTATAACTCATTCGGGATGCCACTCGCGTTTTTATTGATATAGACACGAGAAACTATTCTTGATCACAACGTATTAAACATATCTTACCACAGTCATTATATCTGGCTAAAATAACATGTCTGTCTACTGGAAACGTCAGAACTGCAGAATAAAATTACATGAATCAAATACTACTATTACAGACAACATGTCTGTACCTAGCGACGGTCGGAACTGTAGTAAATAAAATTGCATGAAACAAATACTGCTATAACAGACAACATGTCCGTCTACTGGAACGGCCAGAACTGGAGAGCCGGACTGCCCGAGACACTTCGCGCGCCAAGCCAGCAAGACGTGACCCGAACGCCACCGAAGTGCATCGGCAGTAATATCGTCAGTCTTTTGTTTTAGTAATACTTTGATTTTAATAATTTTGAAATGACTGACTGATAGCTGGCTGTTGAGAGATGTTTATTTTAAAAAATGAAGTAATTTGGATGACAGGTTTAATTAACAATAGCAACACAGCAACCAATCACAGATCAGCAGAATCATACGGGCTGTCTTTCTCACGGGAATGGTACCGAATCTGACATCTGTCACCGGTACCTCATCCCACATTGCGTCATCTCTATGCTTCTTGCATCTCCACTGCCCTGGGAATAGCTTCCTGGAGCCTAATATGATGGCTGAATTAGCCGGAAATATTACAATGGCCTCAGGAAAAAAATAATAACAGCTGCTGTTCCCCCTTGCTTTCAGCTATTTGCGGTAATAGCTCAGCAAGACCATGTTGGCTAATGTTACAAACCCAGATCAGTCAGACTGTTGCCCCTGTAAATACTGAAATGTCCGCTGGACCTCCTCTGGAACCACGGGTTAGTCTGGCCTCTCCATAGATTTCCCTCTGTTATGACTGGCCCTGCGGCATGGCACGCAAGCCTTCCCCCATCAGCAAGATCATGGAGAACAAATAACTAACATGAGTTAAGAGCCAGAGGTCTACGCAGTGTTGGACATCTGCAGACAAGCTTCTAGCTTAATCACAGATTTTGTTGTAGCTATGATGTTGGTAACAGCATCTACTTTGCGATATTTTTTTTCTGTACAGAAAACATAGCCATCAACCAATTAATAGCAAATACGGGGCAAATATTCCAGGATGCGAATATACTGAATAATTTTACTACAGATAAAGGTCAACGAAAGGTAGTCGTGTTTCAGACACAACACCGTGGGGCAAATAATAGCTGTAGTGTGTCGTAAAGAGAAACATTGAAACAATAGATAACCACACGAGCATGCGCCCGGTCACAGAGCCCTGCGCCCTCTGTGTCCTGAAAACTGCTCTGTTTATCGAGCGTGGTAGCGAAAATCCGGCCCATTGTCTGCGGCGCTGTTCTGCTGTCTGCCGTGCCACTGATGTGCGAGAATTACCTTGTGCGCCTCATAAATTGTTGTACGAACAAACACAATGTTAGCGATCGCTGATGACGTTAACCAAAACCGGTTGAGACCAGTTCTCAAAACAATGGGAGACTCTTGGACTATTTGTTTGTCGCCGAGACGCAAATTTAGCGTATTTTAAGGCAAATCATCTCACGGGATCTGCGGAGCTCTGTGAGAGACAGTGACGGTTATGCAACGTAGCACACACAGGCTCTTCAACACGTAATGCCGCTGTTTGCTCGTAGCTCACTTGTATCTTTTTGGGTAAATAGACGAAATGAGGCAGCAGCGTTTCTGTCGAAATACCCATCTGTGTGGATTATGAACGTTTCCCGAAAGTGCGACGAAGATACAAGTAAGATTTGTTAGTACAGAAATACGGTATATACGAGTGTGTACTGAACAATGATATGACGGATTTAGGGGTAGTTAGTGGTTTAAGAGAATACGAGTATTAGTTGAAAGTATGTCAGAGAAGAATGAAGGTTTTGTTGACGTTAAAACTTTTGCAAACAAGCCATGATGAATAAGATAACGAACTTAGAAAAAAAATATTCCTCTAAAGCTTTTGATGTGCAAATACGTCGTTTTTAACATTGACACAAATGGATACAGCATTTCTTCAACTCTATTGGTGTAGCAAATCTGAAAAATTAGCCTCCTTTCTCAGATACGAATCTAGTAAGCAGCATTGCCTGACCCTAAGCAGTAAAACCACTCACTATGGAAATAAGAAGCCAAGAAGGAGTAGAGCATCTCCCAAACATAACTGTTTTGAGTGGACATCCGGCTACTCGGTCCTACATTCATCTTATCAGTTTTGAACTCCCAGCCATGTTGTGTAATGTTAATATTTACTTCTTTCTAGGCACTTTCTATTCCTTTGTACTCAGTACATATACTTACATAAGAATTCTGCCACAGCTTTTCAGGCGTATGAAAATTATACAGAGGGTCTATACATTAAAATATGGTAAAAATGGTATTCGAACATGATCTCTACTTTGTACAAATAAGCGATACTAATCAGAGAGTACGGAGACCAACACCTTTTGACCTAGGGACATCAACTGGTCTCATGATCAATAAGACGGGTGTTGCTCAAAATGTAGGAAATTCTCACTGTTAGTTTATAGTTTGGTGGAAGGAGAGAAGAATTCAAGTGTGCTTGACTCGGAGATAATTAAAATCGGAGAACTATTTCTACTACAAAAGTTCAGTTAAGAAATTACAGAGCGAACATGTCATGAGCAACTTACAAAAATTTGTGCCAAAACAAGCAGTCGCCATACCTAAAAGGCTAGCTCAGCAAGTTCACAGGCCTGACTCGAAGCTTCATTGTCATTCGTATTTCCTTCTATTAGTTACTGACGTAAATGTTTCTCTGATCCGTAATAGGATCACTAGAGGAACAGATTTGGTGAAGGAGCCCGCCACAATAACATATACATTAACAGAATTACATTACTAGCGTAATGTTGATGGAACCAATGACGATGTGAAATGCATTAATCTGAAATGAGACTAGAGGTAGTCTCAGAAATGCTGAACTGCGTTGTAATGTAAAATATTGTAATATAGAACCTGACAGTCATGTGACTAATGAAAGTCCGTGGTAAAGAAAGTTTGTTCGTGGCCTGGAAGCGTGGCGAAACAGAATGACGACTAAGAAGACTGCTCCCGAAGTTCGTAATCGATGCCCGATCTAAAGGGATTTTCGTTGGTCACAGCGTAATCACTAAATTGGAATTTTACATTTAATGAGCGTACTTCATTGATATCATCTAAGTCCATGTATCTCATTCAATTTATCTTCTTCGATTCCATCCATTTCGTATCAGCGGAATTAATTAGGCTTACTAATACCACGATATATCTATATGTGTTTCGCTTTCTGGGTATATCGACCCACGTATCCAGAATGTGAGTCGAGTCTAACCAGTACACCAGGTTACTCCGTGTTTGATTTCGATATGATTACGTAAAGTACAATGTCTAAGCAAAGCTATTTACTGGATACAATTGCACGGCGAGTCTTTCGTAGGGAAGAAGCTGCTGAGAGACAGTGGGAAAACCAGTGCCTTTGGAATTACAAAAACATAATATCACAACTGATCATTTCACAATGTCGTTTATACACTGATGAGCCAAAGAAGCTGGTACACCTGCCTAATATCTTGTAGGGAACCGCGAGCACCTAATAGTGCCGTAACCCGAAGTGGTGTGGACTCGACTATGTCTGAAGTAGTGCTGGAGGTAATTGACACCATGAATCCTGCAGGACTGTCCATACATCCGTAAGAGTACGAGGTTGTGGAGATCTCTTCTGAACAGTACGTTGTAAGGCAGCCCAGATATGCTCAATAATGTTCATTCTGGGGAGTTTGGTGGCTAGCGGAAGTGTTTAAACTCAGAAACGTTTTCCTGGAGCCACTCTGTAGCAGTTCTGGGCGTGTGGGGTGTCGCATTGTCCTGCTGGAATTGCCAAAGCCTGTCGGAATGCGCAATAGACATGAATGGATGCAGTGATCAGACAGGATGCTTACATACGCGTCACTTGTCAGGGTCGTATCTCGATGTATCCCATGTCACTCCAATGGCACACACCCCATATCATTACAGAGCCTCCACCACCTTGAACAGCCTCTTGCTGATACATGGATTCATAAGGTTGTCTACATAACCGTACACGTCCATCCGCTCGATACAATTTGAAACAACACTTTTCCAACCAGGCAACATGTTTCCAGTCATCAGCAGTCCAATGTCGGTGACGACGAGCTCAGGCGAGGCGTAAAGCTTTATGTCGTCGAGTCAAAAACAGTACACGAGTGGGCCTTCAGCTCCGAAAGCCCATATCGATTATGTTTCGTTGAATGATTCACACGCTGATACTTGTTGATGGCCCAGCATTGAAATCTGCAGCAATTTGCGGAAGGGTTGCACTCCTGTCACGTTTAACGGTTCTCTTCAGTCGTCGTTGGTCCCGTTCTTCCAGGATCTTTTTCCGGCCGCAGCGATGTCGGATATTCGATGTTTCACAGGATTCTTGATATTCAAGGTACACTCGTCCAATGGTCGTACTGGAAAATCCCCGCTTCACCGCAAACTCGGAGATGCTGTGTACCATCGCTCGAGCGTCAAATCACTTAAATCTTGATAACCTGCCGTTATAGCAGTAATAACCGATCTAACAAATGCGCAAGACACTTGTTGTCTCATATAGGCGCTGCCGACCGCAGCGCCATATTCTGCCCGTTTACATATCTCTGTTTGGCGTTTGAAAACGTATGCCTACACCAGTTTTTTTGGCGCTTCAGTGTAAAATACCTATTAGTGTATTGTGGCAAATACAGCCAGGGACGATTGATATTTCTCATTGACCATTACAAAAGACAGCAGAACGATTATTTGCAAAGATGGTGTCGGGAAGATGCACCAGGGTGCCTAAGATGACCAATCCATTTCTCCAGCAGTTGATCTTGTGAAGGTTGCCTGTATATGTGTTGCCTCATTATACACTAGTGTGCTAAACTTAAGGGTGAAGGTAATTTTTGCATGATGTCTCGCCGTCTAGTAATGTAGTTCGATGAAACTTGTAATATACATAGAAAGAAGTTCTACAGTACAGTACAGAAAGTAATGAAAGAAATTAGCGATAAGACGAACACTTTTATTAAATGACAATTAATTACAATGAAGTCACTGCGATTTGTGATGGTCCCCTGGACATTACAAATGGTGGGACGTGATTCTTTATAGGGCCTGTGATGCCTACGGACGGGAATGCTGTGCGGAGTGTTGACATGCTGGCTACAAGGATTGTAAGGAGTTGTTGTGTTAGGGCGTTCTACTCCTCCATCAGATCGGTTGACATCTGCTACATGGCCACTGGTGTAGGTGGATGTGGCGCAACATGTCTCCCCAACGCACCCTTACGTGCTCGACGGGATATCAGTCGGGGCAGCACCCAGGCTAATCCATTCGCCGAAAATTTCCAACAGATCATCCTACGCTGTTCGATGCGATCAAGCATTGTCATCCGTAAAAATGGTGTCAAGGCCGAATGCACTCCTGAAAATACGCATATATGAAAGTAGAACAGAATCACAATACCGCTGACCGGTAAATGTACCACATTTAAAGATTTGCGGTGGTGACAAGAGCATAGGGACTGCACGAATAAGAGTGGGGTCGCGTGCTGTACTCGGATAAGAGCAGATTCAGTCTGCATAGTGATTCTGGATGTATCCTCATATGGCGAGAGGTGGGAACATGTAATGCACCCAGGAACATTGTCGAGCACAGTCTTTTTAAAGCTCCAGGTGATACGGCATGGGGAGGCATAATGTTGCTGAGAGTACTTACCTCCAAAACTTTGAACACCGTCCATTCGCCTGTCAACGTTATTGTGACGCTGTACTCCTTACCCATCTGCGCCTTTTCAGGGGGGCATTCGGCCATGACTTTATTTTCATGACTGACAACGCGCGACAGCATCGAACTGCGCAGGCCGTTGGTTGATTTGGGGAGAGTGGGCCAAACTGCTAGGTCATCGGTCCCATCGGTTTAGAGGAGGATGGGGAAGGAAATCGGCCGTGCCCTGTCAAAGTAACCATCCAAGCATTCGCCTGAAGCGATTTAGGGAAATCGCCAAAAACCTAAATCAGTATGGCCGGACGCCGGTTTGAACCATAGTCCTCCAGAAGGCGAGTCCAGTGTGCTAACCACTGCGCCACCTCGCTCGGTTGCGCAGGTGGAGGAACACTCAACGAATGGACCGGCCAGCCCGTTCCACCGGCTCGAATCCCATCGAGTACGTGAGGGATGTGTCGGTGGGCCATATTGCACCACGTTTCTCCAACGAAAATCCTGCAGTTGTCAACGGGGCTGGTGGTGGAACTGAACGCCCTACGACAAGAACTCCTTTCCAACCTTGTCCAGCCTTGTAGCTACAGCTTGCACTGCTGTTGGTGGTGATCACACACCCTATTAAGAACCTTGTTTGGGCTTTTTTAATGTCCAGTGGACCGTCATAAACCACGGTGACTTTTGTGTAATTACATGCCTAAATGCCTACAAGCAAAACAGATGATGTCACAGATTACCCAAAACCATCAACTAGAAAATGATAGAAGAATAAGAAATATTTCTCGGCTAGTAGAACATATAAGGGGCATTAAAATCCCTGACGTAGCAAAACTGCTCTCCTTTAACGTAGAAAATTGCATCCCTATTAATGAAAAAAAATTGAAGAAAACATGGAAACACGCAACCAACTTCCTCGCAAACACACAGGTGAAACAAAATAATTGTTATAGTTAAGCATACAACAAAATTATTTTGAATTCGATCAAGACTACTACAACAAGGAAAAGGTTTACCATGTGTTCGTCAATTTCAAGAAAATTAGCCAACTTTTCGTGAATCATATAGAAAATTAACACTTGAGGACATAATAACAAAGAAAAGTTACATTATCTAGTGGTTCAGGTACATGGATGACATGGTAGATGAACATAAAAATAGAATACAGTAACTACACAAAGATATAAATACTACACACAAAAACATAAAGATCTCAATAGAAAAAGAACAAGAAAACTTACTCAACTTTCCAGACATAACCATAAGAAAAGACAATAACAAACACACATCTGACATATACAGAAAACCTGCAACTAGTGACACTATTTGAATGCATACTCAAACCTCCTGCAGAGTCAGAGACAGGCTGCAATCAGATACATGTTAAACAGACCCCCTAAACACTTCTAATTACCAGAAAGAGCTAGCCATATAACATTAAAAAATGGACACAGAGAAACAATAGCAGACAAAATAAACAGAAAAATAAAGACACAAATAGCGAAAAAAGCTAACTAAATCACAGGAACACATACAACCTGCACCCCTACAAAAACTAGCATGTAATGTTCTACCACATCAAATTCATGCATAAAATAGATACATATTCAAGAAAAAAGGCATAAACATTGCTTACAAAATAAACAACTCAATACAAAAGCACATACGAAAACTGGAATCAAAACCAGACAGATACCAATAATCTGGTATCTGTCAGCTCAGTCTGCGGAGATTGTGAAAAAATATACATTGGAATGACGGGCAGAACATTCGACACAAGATTAAAGGACACATCAGAGCACTTAAATATGCTACAAACCATTTAACATTTGCAGATCATCTGAAACAAGAGTACCATAGGTCTTGCAAAGACAGACACCTCCTCCCTTTCCAAGAAAATTTCCACACACACAAAGCATTAACCAAAATAAACTTTTGCTCAATGACCATATAGATATCGGAAACCGGACAGTATATAACATAACTGAAAAAATCCATGAGAAAGAACGAGCTTTTTCCATCCTTCACCCCCTCTCAATCAACCCCCACCCCATTTCAACCGTCACTCTTCCTACTCTACCCTTACACAGTACATAAATACACAGCAACACAATTAAACAGAATGAAACATATACAATTAACTGAAATATGAGGAATGAAAAGAAAAAAGGATATAGGTCGAAGACGAACTAGTGGCAATGTTATGTTGGAAACACTAGAAAACACAAACCACAATACATACTTACAAGTATAAAAATAAATAGAAAATAGTGGTGTGCGAGAAAGTGTACTGTGTGAAACGTAAGAGATGCATAGTTCAGCAGAGCAACTTAAAATTAGTCTATAAGTAACGACGAAAAACACCAAATCACTGTAAGTAAAAAGGAACACATTGTTAACGAACTGTTTTTCGATCTTAAAAACAAATCACATTGAAAATATCTTCAATTACAGACTATTGATGATGGTTTACCTGAATAAACCGAAACGCGGCAGGGGAAAAAAAACCCTGATTTCTTGTAGTTGCAACGACAGAACGAAAATTGCCTCAGGAATTCTAGGCAATTACGGACAATATGGCCACAAAGATGTAGAATGTAATAAGCACCTTCGTTTGGGTCTCCCCTCAGAATATTTAAACCGCACTTACTACCTTTCTACATCGAGCCAGGTTGTAGCGACTCAGCGAACACCCTTGCAGTGTATATGTGCAACAGCTCAAGATCAGTCCTTGAAACATGATATCTATACGGCAATAGCACAGTTTGAAAACAGAAAACTTGTAATGCTGCCGTTCGTGGTGCGAAGTTTGTTTATGTGGCGTCTTATGTAAATTAGATACTTCAAAATTCCAGGATAACGACTGAGCTATGCAAATACAGTACCTATGCTAATCGGAATGGCATCATGCAGTAGCTATGAAAAGTTGAAAATCAGTGAGCGGACAACTGCATCGTCAACATTCGTACGAGTGATAATTACTTGAAAATCAATTACAGATGATTTTACCCTTACGATATATGTGACAGTGTTTAAAATTTCGGAAAACGGTTTGTCGTGATCCTGATGATATGTTTCGTCAGTACCAAGTACGTGTGTACCATATTAATATCTTTATTTCTAGCAAATGCCTCAGGTAAGTAACAAGATCTATGGATGGAAACTGAATCTGTCATACCTCAAAAGTGGAAATCACCAGTAATTTTGTAAATTCTGAACCTTTGCTTGGAAGTCTATTTATCTCTCTAATTTTTTCAGAGACTAAACAAATAAAGGCCACATTCAAACAATCATAGTTTTTAATTACTTCACGAGGTTGTACAGGGTGTTCCAAGTACGACGCAAGCGCTTCCTCTCGCTGTGGGTGAGAACCAGTGCCCTTTGCAGGGAGAGGCAGGCCCCAGTCGTCGGATAAAAGTTCGAGAAAGCAGTTGCGCCGTTTAGTGTTTCAGACTCATGGTGTGTGCTGTCTATACGTTGTTACAATAGTTACAACAGTGAAAGTGACCTGTTTTTCATTACTATTTCACAAGTACGTATTTCTATCTACTGATCACTAAAAAATCCTCTTGTCTCAATATTTTTGCACTTATGTTCTGTCTTAACATATGTAAAACTTACGCTCTTCATGTATTAGTTATACCTGTGTAATATGTTAGAGTGCAGATTTTTATATTTAACTTCCCTTACCCTGTAATTATGTGGTGGTCAGAGAGGCAAAAGATGTCTATCTTTTCAGAACTCTCTAAGTTTTCCAAACAGACAAGAAGTTCTACTACCTTATTACTCCTTCTAATATTCTTATGAATTGGCTACCTTACTTTTCTGTGTATTCTTAAGCATTTTGGAGGTCTCCTCTATTGTTTTAAATTCTTTCACAATTTAGTACCTGAATGCTGATTCCATCCTAAAGAAGTTACTCACAGGTAAGTGCCTGAATCCTGACTCCAACCTAAGAAGGTACCTCTCTGACACCAGGAACTACACGGATCCGCCTATTTTCTGCAAGAAGACCAGACACTGTAACTCTCCCTTTTTTACTCAAGTATAGGCCGCTTTTAGTATGTCCCCATATTCCAACTGCAGCAACAGGCACTGCACTAATATTAGATTTTATTTCAGTCAGCAGTGGCCTGCTCAAACTGTTTTCACACAGCTCACAGCAATGTTAGCCCAGGGCTGGTCATGGAGCTGTAGGACCTCAACAAAACTCACATTTGTGTGTGTAGTTGCTACTCCTGTTCCATCCAGGTCGTCACTAATCCTGTAACTTCTGTCTTTAGTCATGCTGCTCCCCGCTCCATCTACTACGATCATCTGATTCTTTTCATCAAAATCCTTTCACAAATTCCCTATGTCCTTCTTGACCTAACTAGGGCTAGCACCTGGTTTCACAATACTGGTGACCCGGTACACTCTTCCCCATTTGTCCTGAAACCATCTGGTCTATACCCCTACTTTTTTCCAAACTCCTTTGTTACCGATCAAGACCTAGTTTGTTTGCTGAAGGTCTGATGTGCCCTATTGTGACGTTTGGCTGGATGAGACTTTTCCGCTCTTCCTCCTGGAAACAAAACAAACTTATCAGATACTGTGAGCTCAAATGTAGCTGAAGAAGTTGAAGAGCTGTTCCCTTTCCACCATTACGTTCCGTCTTTACCCAGCTCCCACAGTATTTTCCCCCTTCAACTCATCTAGGTCAAATTTTGCGTAATCTAACTCACCCCAAAGGGCACAGCTCTTTGCTTTCTGTTCAGCGATTCTCTTACTTTTATTGCAGAGCCTACAGTTCCCGGTTCAGTTCCCAGTACAATGTCCACAAATGGAACTCCAACCCAAAATTTTCATTCACCAAGTCCTGGTTACACTGCAGGAATATCCTCTCTTATCACGTACTGCAGCACAGGTTAAACACCAAAAAATAGAACTAAATCGCTCGGAACATTTTACACTACACGAACTTTCAATACTTACGAGCCCCAAAAATTAGGCCTAGATGTTAGCGCCTCAGGTTCTAATGATCCTCCCATGGCCACTAGAAAAATTATTAAGTGTTCCTGATAAGAGCAAAAATAGCAAACAGACAGGGAGCCTCGAAACTTCCCGCTGCAAAATTGATTGTAACTACTGTTCCCTACTCTTACTAGGTCCTCTTTCCTTCCTAGACTCAAATGATTCAAATAAATCTGTCCTTTGGTGTTACTTTTGAATATGAAAATTGAAACTGACTTTTTCATCAAAAACAAAATATGTAGTGCTGTGGATCTTAATTACTGTCTTCTCGGCTGAAAAAGAGTAAATTATTAATTTTGCAGTAATGCGTGGCGTCTCTGGAGTGCAATCGAGCGCACCCAAGGTTAAAGTTCTTCTTAGCAGTCAGTGTAAGAAACAGCTTTTCAAGATCTGCGTCGTAATGAAGCTCTGAAAAATTCTTGACGCTGTTATTGAAGACCAAGTCAGACGGATACGATTCTGAACAACATGATAGTCTGTGTCGGTAGGGCTAGTTCCACAAATGTTCACTTTCCACAAAAGAGAATCTGTTCATTCCAAAAGACCGTGTTATTTAACACGGATCGCACAGTACGGCCTAGCATTCAAAATCCTAAGTCTTCTGCTTGCTTGTAGGCCTACTTACCAGGAGAGGAAAGATGAGCATAATATTCACTTCAGAAATGAGAAAAAAAATTATTTTAAGATAACTATTATTTTTTCATAA